>NC_016091.4:32588138-32888138 GCF_000004515.6 Glycine max
TATATATATATATATATATATATATATATATATATCCCCTATATATATATATATATATATATATATATATATATATATATATATATATATATATATATATATATATATATTCATCTTATCCAAATATATGTTGTTTGACTTGTTTCCCATAAGAAAGATAATACATTCAAAAGAGAGATTGTTTCTGAGTACAATAAAACTAAATAAAATGTCTTACAATAATAAGAGAAATCAGAAGATAAAAATAATTACGTGATAAACAAAACAATGTGATTGAGACAGAAAAGGAGTATTATCAAATGCATGGAAGAAATATGTTACGTACATACGCGAATAACATATGATTCCAATTAAAACATGCAAGGCTTTCTATTAATGAATGCAAGTTTTGGAATCGGGTAGACAGTAGAAGCAAGCCAATTATTAATTAATTTGTGAACAACAAGACAAGGAAACCGTATATTTGGTTGCATCAATGCAAAACGGTTGAGGGAATGAGAAGAATCATGTGGCCACATCTTATTTGCATGGCTTTTCGTTAAACCATACATCACCAAGGTCCCGTTTCTTTCCATTATTGCCCCCTACTCGTTTTCACAAGCCAAATTAAAAATCCCATCAAAACAATATATCTTCTTGCTTGTGGGGCACTATAAAGGGTAGGTTAAGTTTGTTGAACCAAAGTCTACATCGGCCATTTAACATTATCCATGTTAGTTCGGCTTCTACATTAAGCAGCCTTTAATTTCTCATATCTATGCTGTCAATTCTGGTCTCTATTTTAAATTCACTATGCTTGTGTGCGTGTGTTAGTAGCTAGCAGTTGTATTCTTGCAGTTAATTAGTTTTCAATTATGGTTGTGTGTAGCGCCTCATGTACCCATCAACTACCAAATTTTGTTAGCAAAATTTGTTGCTTAATTATAAAATTGCTCAAATAGTTATCTAAGTACATTTTTGTGAATTTGTTGATAATACATATACCACTTAGGGAATAAGCTAGAAAGAGGGGCATTTCGCATTTTCATGAAGAAAAACTTCTAACTTTGAAGTTTATAATTTACTTTAGTCAACATGCATATGATATAATTTGTTGTTAAAACATTTTAACCAGACAATAAATTAATCCTCATGTTGCAACTTAATTGAGTTTTGTTGGGCGCACACACACCCATTAAAGGTTCTTTCTTATTATATCCGATATCTTTGTCTCATTTAGTCAAACATTAGCTATACGAATAACTAAATTGAATTGAAATGTTGCACAGTAATAAAGATACTATTTAACGGTGATGGCCTACTTCAACAATTGTTTCGATAAAAAGAATTATATATATATATATATATATATATATATATATATATATATATATATATATATATATATATATATATTAATGAAGTGATTATACATAAATGATTAATATGTAGAAGCTAATATTGAATTATTCATTAGTGTTTGAATTTATTCTTTCATTGAAATACTTATTAGTGAGACTTTATTTATTACCTGATCATAAGTTAATTAATTAAGATTTTTTTCTCTAATAAATTGGAGAGTTAAGACTATATATATATATATATATATATATATATATATATATATATATATATATATATATATATATATAATTTACACCAAACAAAGAGGATGTTCAGATCAACGTATAAAAAATGTTATGAACTAGTAATTATTTCCAAAAGTTGAAGTATTTGGTGAATGCACAAATTATGTGTATTCTAATATTTTTATATGAACATAAATAAATTTTATATGAAATATATCCTCGTTATAAACGTGGTTTAAGCTTGAATGCATAGCCCCACCTACTAAGAGGGTGACCCACCTCTCACCTGTTAGGGTTTCATTCCCATAAGCAGAGAGATTATTTTTATGATTTAAATTTTTGACTTTTAGGTTATAAGGTAATGCCTGTATCGTTTCTAAAACCTCATTTCTCAAAGGCCTTCTTACCCTGTGATAGAATTCAACTTTTTATGTAGTCCAAACTTTAAATTATTAGGTACAAACATATTATGGTTATGTGTTACATCTTTATTAATTAAAATGAAAATGACTATGTTGGGGTCAGAGAGTGCCTAAAAGTAGTCAAAATCTACATCATGTATTATTTTCGTTAAGACCATTCTCAACCAAATATGAGACTTTAAACTCGGCCTAATTTTACAATGTTCTTTTTTTCCCCGGCAAAAGTAAAATATATATTTTCCAATGTTTAATACGGAGAAGTTTTTTCAAGTACAAATAGCTAGATCAATGAGATTAATTCTCTACAAAGAGTTTAAAGGGTCCCATGATGTAGCTCCTCAATGAAGCGCCAAGACCAAGGCTGGCAATGACCATCATCTCTAAATACTCAACCTAATCCATCGACTTTAGGAATCTACAACAATGAAATTGACACCACATTTTTACGATAGAGTATCAAAATAAAATTGACACCATATTTTCATCCAAAAATAATGTTTGGATAGAAGATTTTAAAATTGTAAGGAATTTAAAATTTGTAGTAATTTAATTACTTCAGTTAAATTCTTTTCCAAAATATTTTATCTGGCTAAAAAAAATTCAATTATATTATATTTCAAATTATGTATAGATAAAACATTTCAATTTTTGTTGTATGTAAAATTTATTTTAGAGTATTTATTTAATAAATGAAATTTTAGTATTAAATTTTATAAAAATAAATATTAAACAAATTTTAAATAATAACATTTAAAAATTTCTTGAAAATTAGAAAAATTATAAAACAATTAAAATACTAAATATACTATTTCTCATAGAAAATTAATAACTAGAAAATCTAAAATTAACATTTGATATATTAATTTTGACATAATGTTCAACTATGAAAATATCATTCAACAAGAAAGAATGTAAATACTAATACTTTTTTTTATTATTAGTTAAAGTGTAAACATGCATGTATTTTTTGCTAAAAAAATATTTTTTTCTTTACAAACAGGAATAAGGAGAATTATAGAAGAGAGAGAGCAGAGAGAGTAATAGGGAGAAAGGATTAAAAGAGAGAAAAATATAGTATGAGAGTTTTGAAGTAAGAGAGTTCACAATGAGACATGAAAAAGAGAATAAATTTTTAATTTCTTTCATTTTAAATGTAATTTGAAATTTGTTGATTTTACTCGAAAAAAATATAGAAAATTCTTATCAATTTTTTATAATTTGATAAGCACAAAATTCATTTTGATATGTAGTATTTTAAATCCAAATATTTTAATTTCTTTTTAAATTCGTTATCCTGAAAACTGTATTAGACATTAGGTATATGAATATGTTTTACTACATTATTTTCATATTAAGCCCGACCCATTTAAACAATATGAGACTTGAAACTCACACTTATATTCTTCAATAAACTGGCTATATGTACAATAAAAAAGAGTATAGTTTGGTTTTTCAAGTGTTAAAAATTGCTGAAGAATCTATAATTTTGTATAGCTTTAATTTTCAAAATATTACATGAATTTGTTATGTATATGTTCTTGTTGCTTGATCGTGTCTCACAGGAATGAGACCTAGCTCAAGAGTATTCAAGAGTGAATTGTAATCTGTCACATCTATGTTGGCATTAAGGTTATATAAGAACACATCGTGTTTAACCGATTTGATATTCTAGTAAGAGTTATCATACATGATTCTCTCAGTTACCCCAAGATCCCTGGGCGCGCATCATGAGTAGTTAAGGTCATTTAATGGCTAAGGATTGAGTGGCATGCATAGTTTGCACTTGACTTGCAGTGTGATGACATTAGTCGGATATCGAATGAGGGAGCTGAAGGGGAATCGTCCGACCAAGGAGCCTAAAGGGTACACAACCCTGTAGTCTCAAGTGGTGAGCCTGAAGAAACTAAGCACAAGGTCGACAGGTGGTCGAAGGGATACATAGCCCCATAGTCTTGAGTGCATGAGCATAAAGAGACTAAGCACAACCTTGGTAAGGGGTTGAAAGGGTACACAAACCCATAGTCTCAAGTGCGCAAGCACGAAGAGACTAAGCACGAGGTTTTGTGGTACTCGACCGAGGGACTCAAATGATTTTTCCCAGAGGTCACGAAGCTTTGATGAGACTTCATGAAGTGTTGCCTCAGTTGAAGAAAGGCAAATGAAAGGACGCATTGGTGACATTTGGGGGTGAAGTGACATCACGGTTTGAGCCTTGACACATCGTTCTACGAGTGGTGTGAGTGGTGAAGATTTTATTTGAAACGAAACGCTGGGAGGGAAGCATCACACGCTTTCGTAGTTGTTACACCCTTCGTTGCCCATGCCACACACCCCTTGGGGCTTATAAATATGCCTAAAACTTCAAAACCCCTCACCACTTCACCATTTCTTCAAAAACTCTCACCATTTCTTGATTTTCTTGGCATTTGGTCGTGATAGGGAGGCGATATCTGATGTGGGTGCTCTTGTGAGGCAGTGATGGGAACGTAAAGGCTTGGGAAAAGCTAGCGCAAGACTTTTCAGAGAATAAGGTACCACCTGACCCCCCTTGTCTTGTTTTATCCAATTGGGTAATTTATTTTGGGGGGGGGGGGGGGGGGGGGCTCGCGGAGGCATATATTCACCGAGTAATGGAGATTGATTATGACACACTGTATTCATGGGAAAAGGAAGAAGTCATGAGAGCGAGGTCAGTATATGTCGACTAGCCTTCTTTAGAGCGGGTGAGGGATGAACTCGTGGTGACCATAGATGGTTATGACAAGAATGTGATGGATGAGCCTTGTTTGGCAAGCGAGCCTGTGTGCATCGGGCGGCATGGGAATAAGTCTGCCTTTTCCTTTTTTTTTATGAAACCATTTTTTCTAAACTAGGAATTAGGTTTCCCCTTACCAAGTTCGAGAAAGGGGCCTTGCTTGTGTTGAATGTCACCCTAACACAACTACACCCCAATAGTTGGGCATTCATTAAAGGCTTCCAATTGTTGTGTAAGATACTTGGTCAAATGTCGACCATGAATATGTTTTTTTTATTTCTTCGAGTTTACCGATTCCAAAAAGGTCATGTGGGTGCCAATTAATATTGTTGGTGGGTAGGGGATTTTGACATTGTTCATGTCTTATAAAAATTTCAAAGATAAATTTTTTGAAGTTAGGGTCCCTGCACACAACACCGACATATTAGAGGGCTTTCTGAACTATTGAACTAGCAACCCCTAGAATTATGGGAATTTAGGTTTGGATGGTTTATTGGAGGCCGAGCAAGTAAGGATTGAAGATATTAAATAGTTAACTTTATACAATTCCATGTTCAAAATGGCTAGGATTATTGAATTGGAATACTGTTGGGTTGATTTCAGGGTGTAATCATTATGAGTTTTGTATGTTTGCTATTTGATTAAGTCATTTATTTTTATTGACATCAAATGAATAAATCTATGTTTTATTTCAAAGAGGATGAGTAGAAAAGCCATGGCTCCATCAAAGAGCGAAATGGCCCGTCTCCTAGTCGAGAAGGAGAGGAAGGAACAGGTGGCGACATTGGCAACCGCTAGAGTTGTTGAAGTTGTGATCATCAATGTTGTGGATGGGTCAACAACGTCAATCGCCCTGCTTCAGAATGTCTTGGATGTGAAGAATACTCCCATTTCAAGGAAGAGGGTGCGAACTAGGCAATCGGCTAGTTAAGCTAGAACCGATAGGCAATCTTCGATTGAGGAAATGGGGGACAATTGGAACCTCATGGACCTCGGGAATCCAAGAAACTAGGGTGGCTCATTTTTAGATGTCTCATTTCCTCTCTGTCGCAACCTACCCTTCGGCGGGAGGGCGACGCGGGGCTTGCGGGGTGCGTCTTCCAAGAAAGGAAAATGCGCGGAGTCGCCACCAACATTTATTCGAGGAAAACGTCAGAAAAACCGGAAAAGGTGTGGTCTACGAACTTTAAGTGTGAAAGATTCAGGAGTTGTATTTACGAATAGGGAAGGTATTAGCACCCCACGCGTCCGTCACAAGGGACGACAGTCTTTAATCAAGTGTGCAAATATGACTTCAATTTGTTTCCCTTTTTTTTTATGTCTTTTTGTGTTTTTTTTATCTTTTTGTGGTCGACAAGGGTGTTTCCCTTGCTCCTACGTATTCCTCAATTGTGATGAGGAAATTGTAGAAGAAAGCTTCATGATGAATCAAGATTGATTCAAAGAAGTTTTGATGACAACAAAGGTGATTACAAAAAGCTCAAAGATCAAGAACAATTCATGATAACAAAGATGATGATCTTAAGAATCAAAGAATGAGTTCAAGATGTTCAAGATTGAATCAAGAACACTTCAAGGTTCAAGAGGAAATTTGATTTCAAGAATCAAGAATCAAGATTCAAGGTTCAAGCTTCCAAGAATCAAGATCAAGATTCAAGACTCAAGATTCAAGAATCAAGAGAAGAATTAATCAAGATAAGTATGAAAAAGTTTTTTCAAAAACTGAATAGCACATGGATTTTTCTCAAAACTTGTTTACCAAAGAGTTTTTACTCTCTGGTAATCGATTACCAGATTTTTGTAATCGATTACCAGTAGAAAAATGTTTTTGAAAAAGTTTTCAACTGAATTTACAACGTTCCAATTGATTTCAAAAAGCTGTAATCGATTACAATGTTTTGGTAATCGATTACCAGTGTGCTTGAACGTTGAAATTCAAATTCAAATGTGAAGAGTCACATTCTTTCACAAAAAAGCTTTGTGTAATCGATTACACTGATTTGGTAATCGATTACTAGTGATAGTTTGTGAACAAATCAAAAGATGTAACTCTTCAAATAGTTTTTGACTTTTTCAAATTGGTTTTAAGTTTTTCTAAAAGTCATAACTCTTCTAATGGTTCTCTTGACCAGACATGAAGAGTCTATAAAAGCAATGCTTTGTTTTGAATTTCAAATCAACCATTCAATCAATCTTTGCAATCTATCTTTTCCAATTCATTCTTTACACAAGCAATTTTTCCACATTGATTTTTGAGTCTCTTTGAACTTCTTCTTCTTCTTCCTTGTGCCAAAAGCTTTCCAAAGTTTTCTGGTTTTCCAAACCTTGAAAACTTGTGCTATTCATCCTTTTCATTCTCTTCTCCCTTTGCCAAAAAGAATTCTCCAAGGACTAACCGCCTGAATTCTTTTTGTGTCTCTCTTCTCCCTTTTCCAAAAGAACAAAGGACTAACCGCCTGAATTCTTTTGTGTCTCCCTTCTCCCTTGTCAAAGAATTCAAAATGACATAGTCTGAGAATTCTTTTGATTCTTCCCTTTCCCATATACAAAAGATTTCAAAGGACTAACCGCCTGAGAATTCTTTTGTATCCCCATTCACAAAGTTTCAAAGGTTTAACCGCTTGAGATCTCTGTCTTAACACATTGGAGGATACATCCTTTGTGGTACAAGTAGAGGGTACATGTACTTAGGTTTGACTAAGAACAAGAGAGGGTACATCTCTTGTGGATCAGTTCTAGTGGAGGGTACATCCACTAGGTTGTTCAAAGAGAACAAGGGAGGGTACATCCCTTGTGGATCTTTGCTTGTAAAGAAATTTTACAAGGTTGAAAAGAAATCTCAAGGACCGCAGGTCGCTTGGGGACTGGATATAGGCACGGCTTGTAGCCGAACCAGTATAAAAACTCTTGTGTGTTTGTCTCCTTCTTCCCTACTCTTTTAATTTCCGCTGTGCATTTTAATTTCCACTTTTACTTTTGGTTAAGTTTCTCTTCTACTCTTTATTCACTTAACAACATAGTAAAAGCCTTAGAAGAGTAAATTTTTAATTAGTAAAGGTATAAGAATAATTAATTCAACCCCCCCTTCTTAATTATTATGAGGCCACGTGATCCAACAGAAATTAGACCTACGTAGTTCTTCGAGAACTGAACGTTGGTTAAGTTTTTTTTATCTTTTTTTGCAAGATATATTTTGACCAAACAAAAGTCGTTTAAGGCATTGGACCATTAAACAATCTTTTGATTTTGAAAGGAGAGAAATGTTAAGGCATTGGACCATTTAACGATCTTTTATTTTTTGAAAGGAGAGAAACGTTAAGGCGTTGGACCATTAACGATCTCTTGGGGTGGTCGACAAAAGCGGGGCTTTTGCTCCTACGTATCCTCAATTGCGATGAGGAACTCAGACCTACGTAGTTCTTGCAAAAACGGTAAATTTACATGTTGATTTTATGCTTTTGAACGGTCCATGTTTAACCAATAAAAGCAAAGAGGACCATTTAAGGCGTTGGACCTTAAAATGGTTTTTAGGTGACTTTTACGGATAAAGCTTGATTTGTGAGTTGATTTTAGCCTTAGTTTCACTTTGGTTATTAGTCAATTCAATTAAGAGAAATCCCAAAGAAAAGCGCCCGATTGATTTTTTTTGATTATTTTATTATTATTATGCCTCTTTTGGTTTTAAACGCGGTTACGACATGTAAGATTGGTTGGATTTTATTCTAACAGAGATTAAGCGATATTACTACTTAAATGATTGGCGGGAATTCATTTTTATATTGATTAGGTGAGAAAACGACTTAAATAAATGGTTAAAGCACATCAAAAGGGGGTACGGAAAGCAAACGAAATAAAAATAAAAGCACGCGAAACAAGTGGGGACTACTAAGGGCACATAGAATGAATTGAAAGGTTCGATTTTGGGAACTTACTGGTTGAAGATCGAAGGACGACGAAGAATGATGCAGAACGATGAAGAACGGTGGGAAATCTTCACGAAATCGCTCACAGAAACGTCTCGGAAGCGCCTCGGCTTGGATTTTCTTCACGGAAACAATTTTTCTCACTAATTTCAAGTGAATCCTCAATACCATAAGGGCTGAACGAATTTACTTTGCCCTCTTTCCCTTATTTATAGGGGAAAAGAGGGAGGTGGTTGTCGCCCAACTCGCCCAGGGGAGCTGGGTTGCTTCCATGAAAAGGCACCGCCTTCTGTTGGAACACCCTGGAAGGCCCAAGTGGGCTTGGTTGCTATTTGCACAACCCTTTTTACTAAATACACCCCCTTTGCCTTTTTTGCTGATTCTTTTTCCGTAACGTCACGAAACTTTACAGATTACGTAATGATACTTGTTTTCTTTCTGTAATGTCATGAAACTTTACGGATTACGCAACAATCCCCTCTTTGACTTCTGGAATGTTTCGGAACTTTACGGATTGCGCAACAATGCTTCCTTTCGACTTCCGACATGTCGTGGAACTTCACGGATTGCCTAACAATGGGTGTTAAGTACCTCGAAGCGGTCAAGCGAAGGTTGCATGCCACCAAACAAATGGTCCCCGGACGAAATTAGGGTATGACAGTTGCCCCTCTTTACTTATCTTTTATTGGAGATAAAAGCAAAGTAAAGATAAGACACTAATTTCGTTCAAGCGGAACGTCATTCGGCCGGTCAATACCCCTGCCAGCGGAACCTGTCATTCAGAAACATAAGAAAAGGCATCAGAAGCGTCAACAAACTTCAGTGTCTTGAAAGCGACAAAGTTAGACAACCAGGACACTTCCCTTCGCTATTGCACTCGATCGTCCTTGGCCATCAGAGAAGAATCTCATGCGTCGTTGGGCTTGAATGTTTACGGACGACGAGAGTGAAAAACCTGCAAAAAATTTTGAAAATGATCAGCACCGAATGACCAACATCATCCTGATACCATCGAATTCATTCCCCTCGGTTGACGAAAGGCGCGGATGACCATAAGGTACCTTCGCCTACCACCTGACTTGCCGTCCCTGGATGACAAAAGGAGCAAAAGACGATGTCAGTCTCCTCGCGCCAACGGGCTCGTTTGCCCCTGGTTGATGAAAGGTGCGGGTGACCACAAGGTAACCCCGCATGTCACCTGACTTCACGGGTCAGGATGACAGAAGGTGCAGGAGACGATGTTAGTCTTTGCGCGTCAACGGGCTCGTTTACCCCTGGTCGACGAAAGGTGCGGGTAACCATAAGGTAACCCCGCATGTCACCTGACTTCATTGGTCAGGATGACAGAAGGTGAAGGAGATGATGCTAGTCTCTGCGCGTTAACGGGCTTATCTGCCCCTGGTCGACGAAAGGTGCGGGTAACCACAAGGTAACCCTGCATGTCACCTGACTTCACGGGTCAGGACGACAGAAGGTGCAGGAGACGATGTTAGTCTCCGTATGCTATCGTGGTCTGGGTCTGATGGATAGCAAAAGAATGTTTATACGGATAACCACTCGGGTATTTCCGCCTGCCCCCTAACTTCACGGGTTAGTATTGACAGAGATTGATGGTGGGCGGTAGACGACATAAATCTCCGCATGTCAATGGGCTCGGACCGTGATTGACAAAGGGTGCAGAAGACGACAATAGTCTCTGTGTGTCAACGAGCTCGCTTGCCTCTGGTTGACAAAAGGTGCGGATAACCATAAGGTACCCCCGCATGTCATCGGACTCACCGTCTCTGGGATGACAAAGGTGCAAATGACGACGTTAGTCTCTGCGTGTCAACGGGCTCGCTTGCCTCTGGTTGACAAAAGATGCAAAAGACGACGTTAGTCTCTACGTGCTATCATGCTCTTGGTCTGATGGATAGCAAAAGAATGTTTATACGGATAACCACTCGGGTATTTCCGCCTGCCCCCTAACTTCACGGGTTAGTATTGGTAGAGATTGACTATGCGGAGAAATTACTTGTGTATCTCTGCACGTCACCTGACCTCAGGGTCAGTGTGACAGAAATTATGGGGCGGCCGACAAAAGCGAGACTCTTGTTCCTACGTATCCTCAATTTGTGATGAGGAAATCAGACCTACGTAGTTCTTGATAACTGTGAGACTAAAATAGTCTCGGTGTTTTTTCACTAAAATGCGAACATGCTTTAGTAAAGAAACAAAACTTCCAACTGATTAGAGCAACACATGATTTTTGAGGAAAAACAATGTGTCTATTGGGGAAGGAGAGTATGCTGATGAAATTTTCTCATAACCATAAATGAGATTTTGGATGTTAGCATTTCGTTTCTAAACGACCATTTAGAGGAAACACTGGGTCCAACAAAAATAGAAGAAAATCACTCAAAGTGTATCAATCTCACACAGGTAAGTGTTTCATCCTAATTCCGAACCATAGATATGTCATGACTTGATTTTGCAAATCATTTCCTATCAAATCAAAGATTACATGCGTGATCATGGATGAATATGACTTCTTCTTGGGAATGCTTTTTTGGTGGGAAATTTGGCTTTGAGTGTTTTTGGCCTTTTCCTTTTCAGTTTTTGTTTAGTGTGAGGCGAACAAGTCACCGACGCACAGGATTTTGGTTGGCAATCAAAGGGAGAGGACCACTTTAGGTCGTGGTTTCCTTTCTTTTCTTGTTTACTTGGTGACAATTTTGTATTGTTCAGGTATTGTCTGGTCCAAAGACCTTTCTGCATATTTCTTCTGTTTTCTTCCGATCTTTGATCGGGAATTTTCTTTCTTTTTTTCTTTCTCCCACTCTTTGATTGGGAACTTTCTTCTTTTTTTTTTCTTCTGATTTTTTGTGATCGGGAATTTTCTCTTTTCGCTTTGTTTTCTTTTGGGGGCAAGGTTTATGGTAAGTTGGGACTTTGGCTCAAGGCTTGTAGAACGGATGGACATGATATACGTCAGAGTGTTGGTTTGGCCAGCGATTCAGGGATAAAGGGGATGTCCCACATTATTTCTAAGACCCACATGCAACAATGATGATTAGGAAATTTTATGCAAAACTGGTCATGCATGCACCATGCAGACACTTAAGCATCAAGTTTTTATGGTCATGTGACACTAGGGCTCAGGATTCATTTTCCCTATTTAAGTCAACCCAGTGTTTCCAAAATATGTTCTTTTATCAATTTATGCATTCATCTGAGTCCATTTTGGGCGTTCAGGAAAATTTTCACAGCATTCACCCTTTAGGTGTGTACACATTTTTTTTCAAAAACTAGACATGATCAGTGAATTTTTTCAAAGAAAAGCTGGATGTTATTTCTTTTCAAAAGCATGTTGGCTTTTCAGCTAGACAACTTATTTTCTTTTTTTCTCCTTTTTTCTTCTTTTTCTTTTTTTATTAAGTACTATCATTTGTTTATTTCTTCTTTCTTTCTTTCTCTCTCTCTCTCTCTCATCTTTTTTGAAAAATTCGTGTGGATGAGGGCGCACACTGCCTACTCACGTCTAACCACAAGGTAAATGAACGAAAAAAAACACACAATGGTAAGTCGCAACAAAAACAGTGATGAAATAACTGAGAGCTGTAATGCCAAATTCTAACAGAAACAAAAATAGTAACTGAAAAGAGTAATGTTAATAACAACATAAACAATAACTAAAAGCAGTAATGTTAATAACAAAAGTGCGGTGACCTTGGTCACGTGGCTCTGCTCCCTCCCAGAAAATCGAGCAAGTCAATCATCTCTTCATCCATATGGGACTCATCCGCCTCACCAAGGGATCCTGCAGGCTCCTCCCCTGTCTGGGCATCGGGCCAATCTCTAGGCCATGCAACCTTACCCCCAAACTGCTCCGGAGTAGGGCATACAAAAGGGGTGGAACCCTGCCCCTGTTGACTGAGGCTGAACTGGTAGAGACACTCATGTATCTGCACCTGCCCATGGTGGTTGGCCGCCTGCTGGCGAACCAAATGCTGTAGATAACGCTCCACGTCCAGTGGTCCAGCTGGATCGGCCTGCCGAGGTGGTGGCGGTGTGTCTGTGGCCTGATGTGCATCACTATGCGCCTGCCTAGGCGTGTAGTACTTCTCGATGAAGGCTCGAGTGATCGGCGGTCGGATTACTTTACTGGGGGTAACAGGAACCCCGTAGGACTGGCAGAGGCCTGTGATCAACGCCGAAAACCCAGGGCCCTGTTGGACTTATCTGGGTCTAGAGGGTGCCTAGTAGGTGCCATACCTGCAAACAAATAAATGGCATCAGAAATCACCCGGGCCACGTGGACGCTCATCCGTGTCAGGATGGCATACACCAACTAGCACTTAGGCAGAGGGAGGTCGGAGTTGTGATCGCTAGGCAAGACATTGCTGAGCAGCAGTGTCATCCATGTCTGGGTCAAAGTGGTTATGCTGGTGCGCATGATCCGCACCCGCCTCCCCGCAACAGTCCGAGCGAAATCCTGCCCCGGTATGCACAACAGCTGGGCGATGACTTCTTCATCGAAACCGTCGGCCTGGTTCCTCCTCTGGCTGAACTCACACTGCTGGCCTTCCTCTAAAACTAGTGGGTTGCCCAGGAACTGGCTAAGGGCATTTGCATCAAAGGGAATCCACTGACCCCTCACCCACGAGCGCATGTCCCGAACTCCTTCCTCCGTGGGCCAAGCATTAGCATAAAACTCTAGGACTATCTCAGGGTCAAACTTGGCCATGGGAGTCACTAGCGGTGTCCAACGTCTGCGAGCTATCTCCTCTTGAAAGTCCGTATACTTATCCTTCTCGAGCTGGACACGCCTCTTCCTGTGGAACGACCATCCCTTGATGGCCTCAAAGCGCTGCTGGTGCTCGACACTTCGGAAACGATGACTATCAAACTTTGGGGCGGCACTGGATCCCTCTCCTGTGGCGTCTCTTTTAGACCTCTTCGTGGAGAGCTTCTTCGGAGCCATTTCCTGCAAAAAAACATTTGGGAAGTTAGTTCAAGAAACTTAATCAAAATGAAAGCCAGATCAAGCCAAACAGTGTACCCTTTTCCAAACAAAACACGAATATCCACACGAATTTTGAAAGGAATGCTTACGCGTTAATGTGCGGGTTCTCCTAGGATATTCATACATTTATACCTATCTTTCCCTTGATGAACGACATCCTATGAGATCCACCTACTTTCGTTTTGCAAAGAAATTCCTTACGCTATATGTCAAATTATCCATACATTTTTTGCAAGGCATTTTGCTACCTACCTACTCCATTTTGAATGGCATTTTTGCTATATGTTCACATTTCATTCACATACATGTTCATACATTTGAGATGGAACTTCATGCTATATATCTATTCACACATATTTACATTCATTTGAAAAACAACTTCATGTTGCACATTCATTGGAAAAGCAATTTTTGTACTACTCATTCACATTTTGAAAGGCAATTTCATGCCGTATGTTCCTATTTTGAGAAGCATTTTCGGGCCATATTTAACATATATGCACATTCGCAAAGCATTTGACTACCTATTCAACATACATATGTACATGGTGAACGACATTTTCACACCATCTAGGTATAAAGAAATCATCATGGTGCAGCCTGAACCAAGTGCCGACCTAAAGGGGAAACCTTGCCAACATGCTCTCACTTCCATGCCTTCTTTCATTTCAAAAATCAAAGGCTTGGGTCCCTAGGCCTAAATCATATTTTGGCATTTATCCTAACTTCCGCAAGCTGTCCACATATCCAAAAAATGGTAATCATAAATGCACAAGCCCAACCTATAAGCAATATTCACAAACTTAGGTGCAAACACCATTGAGGCATTTCACCGAGCACTTGGTGGGCGCACTTTTGGGCACCAACAACAAGGGGATAGGGGCAATGTGGCTTGCCCCATCATTCCAGCACACAACCTAGGACTAAGGCCATCCCTTACAACCCCCCAATTCAATGAATCAAAGCACAAATTTGCCCCAAATTGTCTCACGAAATCGGTCAAATCATGTACAATTTAAAGCATAAAAGGCATCAATGGAAAGCTAGAAACCAAAGGATAGTGCACTTACTTGTATGGAGTGGCAAGTACACTAAAATTGAGTGGCAAGGACACTAAAATGGAAGCAAAAAGCACACAATGGTGGCCTAGGGTCAGAAAAAGCTAGAAATCCCATGAGTGCAGTGTTCTTAAGTGAGGGGGAGAAGTTGCTTGGGTGAAAACTGCATTCCCCCTCTCTTTTTAAACCATTTCATGCAGGGGGTGCTCGCCCAGGCGAGCTAACCCTGCATTTTTTTTTTAAGAAACAAAGGTACATGCTCTCTCTGGGTCGGTGTTCACTTACTCGAACCCCCTAGGGTAAATTAGGCATTCGACCATCACCTCAAAGAAACAACAACAATAATAAGTAGGAATTTAAAGGATATTAGGCTGCTTCCCAGTAGCGCTTCTCGCTTGTCCGGAGCTGGATGTGGGACGAAGATCTGTTGATCATGGGCCTAGCCTCCACTCGTGCCCGTCCCTAAGTACCTGAAAGCAAGCAACGACATTGCGCAGCAAATCGTGGCCGAGCTACCGCTTACCTCGATTCATCTCTGTCTCTGGATTTGGCTCGATATTTGACTATTGCCTAAAACGATCTTGCTCCTATCATAAGATAACAAATATGCATGTGTATGCGTATGCATGAGCATTTTCAAATGCAATAATCCTTTAGCAAAAGCTTGTTGGGTTCAGTTTCAATTAAGCGCTTGGGGCATCCCATGGACTGAGCGAAAAGGCTTAGGTTATCAAATACTACACATCTTTTAAAGCACAAAGCGAGGATCAGAACCTCAATCCTATGTTCTTTTTAAAAGACTGCAATGAGAAAATTATAGAGGATTGGAATCCCTGGGGGAAACCAAGAAGAACACACAAAAATAAAGACATGCAGCGACTTTCCTCAATTGCCCCAGATCTCAAGCGTAGTATCGCTTGACAACGTCAGAATTCACGGGTGAAGGTAGCTCCTCGTCATCCATGTTGGCGAGCATCAGGGCCCCTCCGGAGAAAGCCCTTTTTACAACAAAAGGCCCTTCGTAGTTCGGGGCCCACTTTCCTCTATTGTCTTTCAGAGCTTGGGAGACTTTCTTCAGCACCAAGTCCCCTTCGCTGAAACTGCGCGAGCGTACCTTCTTGTCAAAAGCGTTCTTCACTCATTTCTGATATAAACGCCCGTGGCTCATGGCGGCCAAATGCTTGCCTTCTATGAGATTAAGCTGATTGAATCGTGCTTGGGCCCACTCCGATTCCTTTAATCCGGATTTCGCCAAGATTCTTAATGACGGGACTTCCACCTCAAACGGTAGCACGACCTCCATTCCATATACCAATGAGAACGGTGTTGCCCCGATTGACGTGCATACTGAGGTTCGGTAACCATGTAACACGAATGGGAGCATCTCGTGCCAATCCTTGTATGACACGATCATCTTCTGGATAATCTTCTTGATATTCTTATTGGCTGCCTCCACGGCTTCATTTATCTTTGGTCGGTAGGGTGTGGAATTGTGATGTTGGATCTTAAACTCCTCGCACATTTCTCCCATCATCTTGTTATTCAAGTTGGTGCCATTGTCCGTGATGATCTTCCTCGGCAAACCATACTGGCAGATAATATCCCTTTTAATGAACCTGATCACCACACTCCTGGTGACGCTAGCGTATGACGCGGCTTCGACCCACTTAGTGAAGTAATCGATCGCCACTAGGATGAAACGGTATCCGTTCGCAGCTTTGGGATCTATGGCCCCAATCACATCTATTCCCCACATGGAAAATGGCCACGGTGCGGCCAAGACATTCAGAGGCAAGGGCGGAGCGTTGACATTGTCTGCAAACTTCAGGAATTTGTGACACTTCCTCACATGGAGACAACAATCGCTCTCCATGGTGAGCCAATAGTAACCCACCCTTAAGATCTTCCTAGCCATGGCGTGCCCGTTAGCGTGCGTACCAAAAGAGCCCTCATGGACCTCCCCCAGCATGTTCTCAGCTTCCTTAGCGTTCATGCAGCGTAGCAGAACCATGTCATGGTTTCTCTTGTATAGTATGCTTCCGCTCACGAAGAAGCCGGTCGCCAATCTCCTCAATGTCCTCTTGTCATTGTCAGAAGCCTCCGGTGGGTACTCTTTGCTTTCAATGTATCGCTTGATATCGAAATACCAAGGCTTACCGTCCCGCTCTTCTTCCACCGGACAACAATGTGCAGGTCTGCCACGACACCTGAACTCAATGTACGGTAGGTCTCCATGCGGTGTCAGCTTGAACATGGACGCTAAAGTGGCAAGCGCATCTGCCATTTGATTTTCCTCTTGGGGAACGTGATGGAAGGAGATCTCATCAAAGAAACCAGCCAATTCCTTGATATAGGCCTGGTAGGGTATCAGCTTGTGGTCTCTAGTTTCCCATTCCCCTCTCAGCTAGTGAATCACCAGCGCCGAGTCTCCGTATACCTTGAGTAGCTTGACGTTGAAGTCAATTGCTGTCTGGACGCCTAGAGCGCATGCTTCATATTCAGCCATGTTATTGGTGCAGTCGAACCCCAGCCTGGCTGTGAAAGGTATACATTGATTTTCCGGAGAGACCAATGCTGCCCCAACACCATGGCCTAGAACGTTTGACACTCCATCAAACCACACGATCCAGTTCTCCCTGTCCTCGTCTAGTTTTTCCTCAAACAAGGCCATGATGTCCATATTCGAGAACTTGGGATGCATGGGTTGATAGTCGTTGAGAGGCTGCTGAGCCAAATAATCCACCAAAGAGCTTCCCTTTATCGCCTTTTGAGTGACATAGACTATATAGAACTCGAATAGCAAAACCTGCCACTGGGCGATCCGCCCTGTCAGAGCAGGCTTCTCAAATATGTACTTGACCGGGACCATTTTGGATATCAGCCAGGTGGTATGGCTCAGCATGTACTGTCTTAGACGGTGGGACGCCCATACTAAAGCACAACACTTTCTTTCCAGTAGGGAGTAGTTCATCTCATAGGCCGTGAACTTCTTACTCAAGTAGTAGACGACGCGCTCTCTTTTCCCGGACTCATCATGTTGCCCCAGCATACACCCCATTGACTCGTCCAAAATCGTCATATACAAGAAGAGAGGTCTTTCGGGCACCGGCGACATAAGCACGGGAGGGTTCATGAGGCACTGTTTGATCCTTCCAAACGCCTCTTGACAGTCCTCGTTCCAGCGGATGGATTGGTTCTTGCTTAAGAGCTTGAACAACGGCTCACAGATAGCGGTGAGCTATGATATGAATCTGGAAATGTAATTCAAACGCCCCAAGAAACCTCGAATCTGCTTCTCGATACGCGATTCTGTCATCTCAAGGATGGCTTTCATCTTTTCGGGGTCCACCTCTATCCTTTTCTGGCTTACGATGAAACCCAATAATTTCCCTGACTTGACCCCAAAGGTGCATTTAGATGGGTTTAACCTCAATCGATACTTCCTAAGCCTTTCGAACAACTTCCGCAAGTTGACAAGGTGTTCCTCCTCAGTTTTAGACTTGGCGATCATGTCGTCCACATAGACCTCGATTTCTCGGTGCATCATATCGTGGAACAAAGCCACCATAGCCTGTTGATAGGTTGCCTCGGTGTTCTTGAGCCCAAAGGACATCACCTTATAATAGAGTGTCCCCCACAGGGTGATGAAGGTAGTCTTTTCCATATCCTCTGGCGCCATTTTTATCTGATTGTAGTTGGAGAACCCGTCCATGAAGGAAAACAGAGCGAAATTGGCCGTATTATCCATGAGGATGTCGGTGTGCGGCAGAGGGAAATTGTCCTTGGGACTGGCTCGATTCAGGTCCCAATAATCCACGCACATTCGTACCTTCCCATTCTTCTTAGGGACTGGTATAATGTTGGCAACCCACTCCGGGTATCGAGCGACAGCCAAAAAACCAGCGTCAAATTGTTTCTTTACCACTTCTTTTATTTTCAAGGATGTCTCGGGCTTCATCCTCCTCAGCTTTTGTTTTACCGGGGAACACTCAGGATTTAAAGTTAATCTATGCTTTACGATGTCAGAACTCAAACCGAGCATATCTTGGTATGACCAGGCAAAGATGTCTTGGTAGTTTTTTAGCAGGGCCATTAATTCTTCACAGATGGGTGCGGTCATACCTGTGCCTATCTTTATTTCCTTTTTCCCACAGCCGGTTCCTAAGTCTACTAGTTTTGTCTCTTCTTGATGAGGCCTCATCTCTCTGTCTTCCTGAGCGATTATCCTCTCCAGCTCTGGGGGAAGTCCCACATCCTCGTCCTCTTCACTCTCCATCCGTCCCGCTTCTTGCTCGAAATCAACGGCCGGATCCCGGGTATTAGTACCTTCGAGGGACTCGTCGTCGGATCTGGCGTTTTAAGCGTAAAGAAATAAACATGCAAATGAATGAGAATGGGTAGAGGCGCAGGAACAGATGAAGAAAGATCTTTATATTATAAACTCAAGAACAAAAGACATAATGCCTTAACAAAAAGGAAACTCTAAAGCCTAGGCCCAATCGTAGAGTTTTAATGCTACAAAGGGTTACATTATGCTTACCGCGTAAACGTCTGGGTGCTCCTCCACTCACCAATTTCCTAGTTGGAAACTAGGAGGACATAGCCATACCAAATCCGACCTCCTCGGGGAGTCATCCTCGCATATCGCGGTGACTTGGCCTTCGTGTCTTAGACCTGCGCTTATAAAGCTTCTACTGATGTGGCAGGGCAGGGCCCCTTTGGCTTGTTGTCCCAACCGCGAGCCTTAGCCTCTGTTCTTCCTTTCTGCGATACTTTTCCTTATGTCCGCTTGCGTGGATTTATAGCCTAACCCAAACTTCCCACGGTTTCCTCTGGTGCTTACCAGGCTGGTTCTGCTGCCGTTGTTCCTGCCCAAACCCATTCCGGGCTCGTAGCCGTACCCCAACATCACTCGGGCCACCATCATTACCGTATCGGATAGGCAAGGCTGCCCAGAGAGGGAATCTATAGAGGCAATGCTCACTACCTCAAAAGATTGGAAGGCCGTTTCCAATGACTCCTCCGCGGCTTCCACATATGGCATAGAGGAAGGGCAACTTACCAAGACGTCTTCCTCCCCTGATACTATGACCAAATGCCCCTCCACTACGAACTTCAGTTTTTGGCGGAGTGTAGAGGGAACGACTCACATTGAGTGGATCCACGGGCGCCCCAAAAGACAGTTGTAAGCCGAGTTAATATCCATCACTTGGAATGTAACCTGGCAGGTGTGAGGCCCTATCTGTAAGGGGAGGTCGATCTCTCCCCTCACCTCTCGGCGGCTGCCTTAGATGGGAAGCGTTAAATGGAAATTTCTCCAACGTGCTTTTGGGAATTACGTTCAAATTGGAGCCGTTATCGATGAGTACCTTGGCCATGACGTGGTCCATGCATTTGACTGACACATGCAAAGCCTTGTTATGCCCTCTCCCCTCGGCAGGGATTTCCTCTTCGGCGAAGGCGAGGTAGTTGTTGGCTGTGATGTTATTGACGAGCCCCCCAAAGCCTTCTACGGAGATGTCTTGGGCCACATGAGCTTCATTCAAGACTTTTACTAGCAAAGCTCGATGAGGCTCAGAGCTCATGAGCAGTTCCAAAAGAGAAACCCTAGCTGGGGTTTTGTTGAGCTGCTCAATGACCTTGAACTCGCTTTGTTGAATAATGCGGAGGAACTCGCCGGCCTCCTCGAGCGATACTTCTTTCTTGTCACAGCCATCCCTTCTCTCAGAAAGACCTTTCATTGGAACATCCTCGTCCGGAACGGGGATCACTTTGACATTTTTCCCTTCCGTCATCTTTGCCTTCCCTTCAGCGTTTGCGGGCAGGTCAGGGGGTGCGAACACGCGACCGCTGCGGGTCATGCCGCTCAACTCCGTGATATTTGTTACTTTGGCCGACAACAAGCTGATGTCGGTGACTCCTTCATTCCTTTCGCTTGGAGGCGCATACCCCCACGGAATTGCGTGGCTGTTTTTGTATGGAAATGGAATAGGTCTAACTACCGAGGGTTGTCGGGGCGTTTGGGGAGCTGCGTCTCTGGTGAAATGTATCACCAAAGATTTAGGCTTTCTAAGACCTTCCTCATCTGCGGATTGCATGCATATGTGCTGCTCTTCACCCCCCTCGTCGCCGACTTCCAGCCGGCCTTGGTCTATCATTTGTTGCAATAGGTCTCCCACTGCTGAACATGCTTCCATGTTATGTGACACGTCGGGATGCATCAAACAGGAATCTTTCTCGTGCCCACCATGGGGAATTACGCTCAGAGCTCATGTTATGGACCTGCGCGGCCTACCCGACTCGACGACATTAACCGCTCCTCCTCCATGATTGGCAAGTGGGTTTGTCTTTATGTTGGGCCGGTCCTCTTGAAACGTCAGCCATCCGACATCTATCAAACTTTGGACCTTGTGTTTGAAGGCCATGCACTGTTCGATTGAGTGGCCTGGGATTTTCCCATGGTACGCGCAAGTTGTGTTAGGGTTATACCACTTTGGGAAAAGAGGCTGGTGGATCCTTCCGGGAGATATCACAACCATATGGTTGGCGATGAGGGATGGCAATAGGTCTTCGTACGTCATTGGGATCGGGGTGAATTCTGTTGTTGGCCTCGGGGGAAAGTTCCTTATCGCGTTGGAACCAACGCCCAAGTGGGCATTGCCGGCCGGGCGAGTCAGGGTTGGAGTCGGCACTTGGGGGGCCTCCCTCTGGATGGGCGCGGGCGCCCTAGGTTGTACGGGTGCTAAGTTGGAGGAGTCCCCGGCGCGAGCTGAGAAGCTCGGGTGATGTTGTGTGTACTGATGGGTACCGTGGGAGATCTACGACGGCTTGATCCATGCGGGCGTTGAAGTGACGGCATGGGTATCTCCTTCCTTTCTCTTTGCCCCAGTTGCTCCGATCCTCCTAGCATTGGTACCTATGGAGGAGACGTAATCAAACTTCCCTCTCTTCAAGCCCACTTTGATTCTTTCCCCGGCGAGTACCAAGTCTGCGAAGCTGGAGGGCATGTACCCCACTAATTTCTCATAGTAAAACACCGGCAAGGTGTCTACCATCATAGTAATCATTTCCCTTTCGACCATGGGAGGGGCTACTTGCGCTGCTAGGTCCCTCCAATGCTGAGCGTACTCTTTAAAGGACTCGCTTTCCCTTTTAACCATGTTCTGCAGTTGAGTTCGGTCGGGAGCCATATCAGAGTTGTACTGATATCGTCTAAGGAAGGCGGTAATCAGATCCTTCCAAGTGCGAAGCATCTAGATTAGTGTACCAGATGACTGCGGCCCCAGCCAAGCTATCTTGGAAGAAGTGCATCAATAACTTTTCATCCCTAGAATGCGCCCCCATCTTGCGACAATACATTTTGAGATGGTTCTTAGGACAAGTCGTCCCTTTGTACCTATCGAAATCAGGCACCTTGAATTTCGGGGGGATGATGACGTCTGGTACTAAGCAAAGATCAACAATGTTCGTGAATGAATAGTTGCCAAAGCCTTCAACAGCTCCCAATCTCTCTTCGATGAGATCGAGTTTCCTTTTTTCTTCCGCTGCCGGGGGTGGCCCTCCTGCGGACAAAAATATTGGTTGTGTTGGGGGGTTTCGAGGTTCTCCCGTGAGGTTGGGTTGAGGTAGTGTGTTGGGTGCTGGCCGCTCGATGGGGACCGGGGAGTAGGAATCAATGTCTCCCTTGGCATGCTCTCGATGATCCTCGTGAACCTCGTCTGACTGTCGAGGAGGCTCCCCTTCAAGGATGGGGGTAGGGACATGACTCGTGTCATCACGTATGACTGGTGGCGAGTAATTAGGTGGTAATCCATAGGGGTAAGCCACTCGGTTGTATCCCCGATGGGGGTTGCTGATGTGCCCCAGTGTGCTCCTTTCTCGTCCTACCACGTTTGGGATAGGATGGTGCGTGGTAGTTGGGAGAGTTGGGTCTGCTTCGGCAGCCGAACTAACAGCGGCAGCGGTGGCCGCGTTATTCTCCATTAGTTGCCTCATTCCTAGCATGGCATCCATCATGGAAGCCATTTGCTCTTTCAAAGCCGACATGTCGGCTTTCATTAGTTCCTGTACTTCCTCTTGGTCATCCATCGTCCTAGATTTGGATCTGGTGCGATAGGGATGCCTTGGGGCGTGTTTAGTTATGGCGTTTTTCCTAAAAAACCAAACGTGAGGAGTACGTAAAAATAATGAATGCATGCTAGAGATAAAGAGTGATTTGATTCGCACTGATTTTTTGGAGTAAAAACGCGGGATAAACTCATTTTATTCAGAAAGTTATAACTAGTCAAGATCTGAGTGACAATACAAACTTCCTAGCGGTTCCTAATTATATGGGCCATCAAGTCTATCATATGCTGACAATAGCTGAGAAGTCCGTGGATCTCCTCGAGGGCGGAGTATGTGTCCATCATCGCTTTGGCCTTGGTCAGCAATCGGGGAAGTTCTTGACTCCCGTTCAAAGTAAGAGCAAATTGGTCCATCCACATCGTTGCCTCTTGATGTAATGAGTCAATCACCCTTCCTCTAGCCTCCTTTTCCGCGTACACTCGGGCATATTTGTCCGCCACTTTGTGCTCGTGGGCTGTGGCTAGATTTAATTCTTCTTGGTACTTGCTGATGATGGCTAACATGTTGGTCTCGGTCTCGCATAACCGCTGAGACAAGCTTCTCTTGGACCTTAGGCAGATCCTCAATTCATCTTTCAAGATCAAACTGTCTACTCGTGATTGGTCCCTTTCGTCTCTCCGGAGCTTAAGCTCGCTGTTACTGCCCCACAGAGCCCCTCGGAATTTGTTTCGGCCATATTCTTC
Source organism: Glycine max (assembly GCF_000004515.6). NCBI lineage: Eukaryota > Viridiplantae > Streptophyta > Magnoliopsida > Fabales > Fabaceae > Glycine > Glycine max. Next base: position 32,611,680 of record NC_016091.4, read on the forward strand.
CCTAAGGGCCCTTTTGGTATCTTGTTCCAAGGCCTTGGTGGTGGCTATATTTACGTCTCTCAGTTCGGCATTCTCCTTTCGGATCTTAAGAGCTGCTGATTTGAACTTTTCTTTGATTGTTTGGGCTTTCTCGAGTTCTACCCTGAGGGCCTGCACCTCTTCATCCTCCTCCGGAGCTTCAACTTCCACCCCCTTAGTGGTTCTCAAACTCAGGAGCCAATCCAGACCTTGCATGTAGGCTTTCAACCACCTACGGTAGCCGCTGATGGGCCCGTTGTTACTGCCTCTGAGTTCCTCGTCCTTCTTTTGCACCATCTCCCATGCCTTGCAGACCTTCTGAAGTGCCTTCGCATTGGTGCTATTAAAACCTCATGCAATAATAGGTGCGAGCTCTTCCCCTAGTGGTGCCCCTCTCATAGGGTAGCCAAGTTGTCTTATAGCGAGGACGAGATTGTAATTGATGCAACCTCTTGTCCCCATCAAGGGAACATTTGGAAATCCTTCGCACGAAATAAGAACCCTAGTTCTTCCTTCTTTCCATCGGGGGAACCAGTTGACAGACGCTCCTTCTTTGCTTGCTAAGAGTCGGTCCTAACTTGCCTCTTTTTTCTATGTGCATGAGCGGTGGCCTTCTAGCGGGCAAGCATGTCTCACCTCTTGGCGGAAATGGTGTGAAACCAACCATACGTAAAGGGCTGGAGTACAGCAAACAATCCTTGTACTACTCTTTTCACATCTTTGGTCGAAGGTGTCATATAGATCAGCTAGGATAGAGACAACCGGGCTTTCCTTGCGGTCATGAAAGGCGAGAAAAGCGTCGATCGCTGCCAGGTCCACTAACCCATCCACATTCGGAAAGAGGACCCCTCTGAAGATCAAAAGTGCGAGGATGTCTATGAACAGGGCCCATTCGCCTTTACCTGCCAAGACTCTTGCTTTTGCTTCCAAATATTTCCTCGGTACTCCAACCACCCCATTTTCGACTTTCTTTTTGTGGTCTAATTCCTACGTCGAGATTTGGACAATCTTAGAAATTCTAGCTAAAGAGGGATAGAATCTTGAGAAGAGGTATGGTTTCCTTCCCCCTAGAGGGCATCCCAGGATCTCTTCAAACTCTTCCACCATGGGTGATAACTAGAAGTCCCCAAAGGTGAATCACCTCAACGTCTGGTCATAATATTGGGCGAGGGAGGCAATGACCTCTTTGGAGACCTCTGCCATGGCTAGGTCCCATATTTTACCGTAAGCTTTGCGAAAGGCTTGTCGCTGGAGTTGACCCATCAACTGCCCTAACTCTTTCAGACTGGTGACTCCTAGGCTCTTGACCTTGACTTGATAGAACCTTTTTTTTAGCGAAGGCGCCTGACTCGATCCCATGTTTTACTAAAGTGAAACAAAACCCAATGCGAATCAAGACTCCGACATCTATCATGGGTGGAATGGATGAATGCATGAAGAAATGCATATGACACAGATGCATTTATGAATATGGGAGCCCGAAAAACTGTCCCCTTCTTAGATACAACATTCGGGTAGCATGGCGCCCGATGTATGCATTTAAGAAGGCGACACGGACCCTCCGTCGGTTTGACAAAGTGAAGGGATCAAGACGCAATCCGTGCATGATGCAGATGCGAAAAAAGGCACAACACGGGGATGCACATAGTATGACAATATCCATAAATAATCATAAGCAAAGGCGTACTTGACATTTAGGACTACATACATGGCAGTGTTTAAAATGGCATGGAGCGTGTTTGCTTCGTGCCCCTATTTTAGGGACCTACATGGGAGGAACTAAAAGGCTTTTAGTGATAATTCCCAAGGTGGTAATATCTCTCTTGATGGTTTCTAGAGGTATCATCCCCTTCAAAAAACATATTGCGGCAGTAGGAACTACCAACAACAATATGTTATCAAAGAGAAAAACTCTAGATGAGGGTTCACTGTTATCAAGCAAGTCGAAGACCTAGCATGACCATAGATTCACCTCCACTCCTTATGTTCCCATGGACCCGGGTATAGGGCCCCTTTTCAACTCACCGTGTGTGCAAATAGTGTTGGTGTTTGTGTGCATCAAATGAATAAATATCTATCTCATGCATACATTTTAAAAACACACTAAAAGCATCAAAGAGTTTATATATACAAGAACATAAGGAAAAAGATAAAGAATAAAGAACAAAGGAGAAGTCATGGTAAGGAATGCACAGTGATTGATTGGCCTAACTCTCTAAAAACAGTCCCCAGTGGAGTCACCAACTGTCGCAACCTACCCTTCGGGGGGAGGGCAACGCGGGGCTCGCGGGTGCGTCTCCCAAGAAAGAAAAATGCACGGAGTCGCCACCAACGTTTATTTGAGGAAAACATCGGAAAAGGTGTGGTCTACGAACTTTAAGGGTGAATGGTTCGAAAGTTGTATTTACGCACGAGGAAGGTATTAGCACCCCACGCGTCCGTCACAAGGGATGACAGCCTTTAATCAAGTATGCAAATATGACTTTAATTTGTTTCCCTTTTTTATGTCTTTTTGTGTTTTTTTATCTTTTTGTGGTCGACAAGGGTGTTTCCCTTGATCCTACGTATTCCTCAATTGCGATGAGGAAATCAGACCTACGTAGTTCTGTGAGAACTGAACGTTGGTTAAGTTGTTTTTATCTGTTTTTGAAAGATATATTTTGACCAAACAAAAGTCGTTTAAGGAATTGGACCATTAAACAATCTTTTGATTTTGAAAGGAGAGAAACGTTAAGGCGTTGGACCATTAACGATCTCTTGGGGTGGTCGACAAAAGCGGGGCTTTTGCTCCTACGTATCCTCAATTGTGATGAGGAACTCAGACCTATGTAGTTCTTGCAAAAGCGGTAAAGTTACATGTTGATTTTATGCTTTTGAACGATCCATGTTTAACCAATAAAAGCAAACAGGACCATTTAAGGCGTTGGACCTTAAAATGGTTTTTAAGTGACTTTTACGGATAAAGCTTGAATTGTGAGTTGATTTTAGCCTTAGTTTCACTTTGGTTATTAGTCAATTCAATTAAGAGATATCCCAAAGAAAAGCGTCCGATTGAATTTTTTTTTATTATTTTATTCAAAGATATTTTTGATTATTTTATTATTATTTTGCCTCTTTTGGTTTTAAACGCGGTTACGGCGTGTAAGATTGGTTGGATTTTATTCTAATAGAGATTAAGCGATATTACTACTTAAATGATTGGTGGAAATTCATTTTTATATTGATTAGGAGAGAAAACGGCTTAAATAAATGGTTAAAACACGTCAAAAGGGGGTACAGAAAGCAAACGAAATAAAAATAAAAGCACGCGAAATAAGTGGGGACCACTAAGGGCACATAGAATGAATTGAAAGGTTCGATTTCGGGAACTTACCGATTGAAGACCGAAGTACGACGAAGAACAATGGAAAATCTTCACGAAATCGCTCACAAAAACATCTCGGAAGTGTTACGAAAGCGCCTCGGCTTGGATTTTCTTCACGGAAACAATTTTTCTCACTAATTTCAAGTGAATCCTCAATACCAGAAGGGCTGAACGAATTTACTCTGCCCACTTTCCCCTATTTATAGGGGAAAAGAGGGAGATGGTTGGCGCCCAGCTCGCGCAGGCGAACTCAGCTTGCCCAGGCGAGTTGGGTTGCTTCCACCAAAAGGCACTGCCTTCTGTTGGAACGCCCTGGAAGACCCAAGTGGGTCTGATTGCTATTTGCACACCTCTTTTTACTAAATACACCCCCTTTGCCTTTTTTGTTGATTCTTTTTCTGTAACGTCACGGAACTTTACGGATTACATAACGATACTTGTTTTCTTTCTGTAATGTCATGAAACTTTACGGATTACGCAACAATCCCCTCTTTGACTTCTAGAATGTTGCGGAACTTTACGGATTGCACAACAATGCTTCCTTTCGACTTCCAACATGTCGCGGAACTTCACGGATTGCCTAACGTGAGTGTTAAGTACCTCGAAGCGGTCAATCGAAGGTTGCATGCCACCAAACAAATGGTCCCCAGATGAAATTAGGGTATGACACTCTCTTTATGCATAACCATACTCACAACTTGTTGGATTCTGACCAAGAAAAGTTAGAGAAATTGTCCTTTATGAGCAGTGTTAAAGGTACTTATGCGGAGGTTAATCAGCTCAACGCAATTTTGTGCACGGTTGAAGACTGAGGTTGAGACTTGCTGAAGGAAAAAAGAGCACTGGAAAATGACAAGTCTTAATTGGCTTCAGATGTTGAGAAATTAAGGAAACATGTGTCAAATGCCAAGGTAGATTGGTTTGTGCTTGACCAAGCTAGGGTCAATCTTGAAAAAGACAAGGTTTTATTGGTTGAGAAAGAGAAGGGGATTCTAGGTAGTTTAGAGAGTATGAAGAAAGAGAAAAAGAACTATAGGAAAAGGTAACTACCTTTGAGGTGCAACTGGCCTCTACCAATGAGATGGCCGAGAAAGTGATGCCCAATGTTGTGGCCGTAAATAATGAGTCAACCATTCAATTTGTTGAAGGGTTTAAACCGGTGATGGAGCAAGTGAAGGTCATGGTTGGGGACGTGAATTTGGATGTAGTCGGCCCCTTTAAGGGGGTCATGAATAGCGAGATTATGGAGGCTCACGATTGAAGTGTAGGATAGGTTTGTTTTGTTAAGTTTTGTAGGAGTCGAGCCTATGAGCCTTGTAGTTTCTATATATTGAATATTAAGTGTAGTGTTGCTAGGCAAATGTTAATTGAAATGTACTTTCTTTACAATTAAAAGTTGTGAAAATTTTGCTAAGTTAAATGGCTCACTTAGATATTATTTGGATGTCGTTTAGTAGAAGGCAATGATTTAGTTAAGAAACTAGCAAATATATCGCTCAAATATTTGGCTCTAAGTTAAAACTTGCTCAAAAGGTTATTCAAATACTGATTGGTTTAACAAACAATTGTTTGGCTAAGTCAAAAACTTGATCAATGGGTTGTTCAAATGTCGATTGGTTTAACGAATAGATGTTTGACAAAGTTAAAAACTTGTTCGAAGGGGTCGTTTGAATATCAAATATATATTGATAAAGGATGAATATTTGTCTAAGTTAAAGAGAGGCCGTTCAAATGCGGAATACATGAGTGGTCATGTCGATTATGTCATTTCAACCATGTACAAATGGTGGTTCCAATGTTCATGTCGATTGTGTCAAGATTCTGACCATGTACAAATGGTGGTTTTAATGTTCTTGTCAAAAGAATATACTCAAAAGGTTGGCTCGACCACTTCAATTGGTATCATAGCATTTGATCTAGCAACTAGGGTAAAGAGGGTTTGTAGGTGGACGAGTGAGGAGTTGTGTGATAGGACCACAAAATCCAAAGGACCCGTTCGACCCACAATGTTCGAGCGCGTCCAAGGTGTGTCTTTAATCCATTAAAAAAACCTTGTTGGCGGCCTCCATTTGGCTGTTCGATTGTGGGTTCTCAACAGATGTGAAAATCAGTTGTATGTCATGGCTTTCTCAAAAGTCCTTGAAACTATCACAATTGAACTGTGTCCCATTGTTAGCAACCAAAGTATTGGGAACTCCAAATCTGCATATGATTGATTGCCATATGAACTTCTTTACCCATTTGCAATTATTTTGGCAACTGGTTTTGCTTGGACCCATTTTCTGAAATAGTCGATTTCCACAATTAGATACTTCAATTGGTGGATACCAAGTGACATTCGACTGAGCATTTCAAGCCCCACTTGTTGAAAGACCATGGGGATGAAAGTGAATGCAAGCGTTTGGTAGAAAGCCCATATAGATTAGCAGGTCTTTGGCATTGATAAACCATTTTATGAGTGGTATTTTGTACGAGTTTTTGTGTCATTTTTCATGTATTTTTTCGGAAAAACTCGCGTTTGGATACTAGTTTTGTATTGCAGAAGCACAACCACTCAATTGAGTGAAAGAGTTATAGATTACACAAATTTATGAAGATTTGAAGACTCTACACTTGATCATGGTCGTGGTACATTTACCATGGTCGTGGTAATCAACATGATCACAATAAAGTGATAACAATCCTCCAAAGCAGTGTCAAAATCCAACAACGGGTGTGGTCAACTCATGAGAGTCGTGGTCAACCAAGAAGGGCATGGTCAATCCATAATGGCTCAAGGCTTCAGCGTCACTTCCAACCACAATTGTGGTGGATTCACCATGGCTGCAATGTGCCTTTTTGTGTAGATATCTTTAAGAAGCTATATATAGGTCTCTAGACTTTGTAAAATGATTATTCAATTTTATTCTTGTCTTTTACGATTTGAGAGAACCTTAAGGGCTTTTGAGAGATGAAGAGTGTGGATAACACTGTTAGGATGGATTGTGATCATTGTTTCTGACTATTGGTATATCTATGTTTACTTTTTATAGGATTGCTAGTTTTTCTCTGATTATGAGTGGTAAGTCCCCCTAGTTTGGGGTTTATCATATAATTGTATAAATGTACTCCTCTCCTTGTTCTTAATCGAATTCCTTATTGGTTTTATGTTAATTATTTATCTTTCTTACTTTAATGTTTATTTGGAACCGGTCATTCTAATACTAAATCAATTGCATAGTAGTGATCATCTGCATGTAATTGGTAGATCTAAGTAAAAAATATTTTGCATTAATTGAGAATTTTTAGTTTAGTATTTTCCCATTTTTCTTAGCTTATTTGAACTTTATTTGACTCTTATTTTCTTACCTTAACTCAATTTTGGTCTTAGGCAAATAATTGGGCTTAATTGATAATTGTTGCTTATTTTCAGATTTTATGCTTACTTGACCTATTTGTCTTGTGTAGGACCTATAGGATGCTATAGAACTCCAAATGGAGCATATGAGTAGTCCTTGGAAAGCTAAGGAAAAAAGGGATACAATTTTATAAGAAATGAGCTTGGGCCAATTCTACCATTTTGAGGGTCATTTTAGGCTTGGAAGTTAGAGCCTTTGCACTTGGATTTTGGGTTGCAAAATTGGGCCTTTACACTGTGTAATTAGTTTAATTAGGGAGATTAGTGTTAAACAAGTGACCTCAATAACTTAAGAAGGGGGGGGGGGGGATGAATTAGGTTTCAAAAATTTCCCCTAACAAATTTTAATTTTCTCTTTAAAAGAAATATGCAAACTTAATACGCAAAAAAAGAAGCAATGAACAATTTATTTGATGCTTCTTTAAATGTGCAAAATAAAATTAATCTGCAATAATGTAAATGAGTTTAGGAAAGAGAGAATTGTAAACTCAATTTATACTGGTTCGACCACTTCCTGTGCCTACGTCCAGTTCTCAAGCAATTCACTTGAGATTTCCACTATCCTTGTAAATTCCTTTACAACTTTTGAACCACCCAGGGATACCTTTCTCTTGTGTTTAGAAAAAATACAAATCAAGAGACCCACTGCCTCTTAATTACAACAACAATTTGCTTTTGAAGTATAGAAGATGTTTTTCTCTCTTTAAGTGAAGAATAATACAACTTGAAGAACTTAGAAGAATCCTTAATTGTTTTGCAAGTGTTCGGCCAAAGGTTTTCTTTTTAGAGAATAAGACAATGAAGTTCTGAAAAACTCAGAAGATTTTTGAACACAAGTCACATATTTATAGGCCTTTGGTGGCTTTTAAAAAACTTATGAAGGAATGTGACTTTTTAAAGTTATTTTTGAAATTTCCTCACTGGTAATCGATTACAGATCTGTGGTAATCGATTACACAGTTAATTATTGAGGAGTCATGTCTTTTCAGTTTGAATTTCAAAACATTTCGTTATTGGTAATCGATTACACAAAGGTGGTAATCGATTACAACATTTAAAATTCAAATTCAAACTTTCTGATTTGGTAATCGATTACAACTTTTGGTAATTGATTACCAGAGAGTAATATATATTTTTCAAAGATGTAAAACCACTTAAAAACTTTATAAGAGATTTTGAAAATTTTAAGCTTTTAAGGCCAAACCTTTGCAATCTTTTAAGAGATTTTTTTAACAAATAATGGACTATTGTGAATCTTTTATCTTGATCTCTTGATCTTGACTTGATCTTGTAGTAAACTTTGAATTGCTTCAATCTTTGGTATCATCAAAACCTTCATACAACATATACAATCACATTCTCCCCCTTTTTGATGATGACAACTATCTGAAAACATGATTACAAGACATTCTATTTGCAAGACGAGCACTCACCCTTACTCCCCCTTAATTTTGCAATTTATTGCCTATTTTTAGAAAAGATCTACCCTGAGTTTCTCTCCCCCTTTGGCAACATCAAAAAGTCAAAAATAACGGAAAAAATATCAAAGCCACAAAAACCAAAGCAATCAACACAAAATAATCAAAAGCGAATCATCCATAACAATATAAAATAACCAAGTGCGAAACATCCAAAGCAAAACATGAAATAACTAAGTACTAAATATCCAAAGCCAAATACAAGGAAAAAATAGTAAAATGTCCAAAAAATTAACGACTTAGAATACTAGATAAAAGTAGGATGTAAAAGAAATATCTAAGGATCCGCAGAAGGATCAAAGCAATGACGAATGAAGCTCATGTCGTCTTTAAGACATGTGATACAGGAGTCCATAGCATTGAAACAATCGCTGATGAAAGCCCAAAGATCCCTAAGCTCAATGAGAACGTCATTCAATAAGGAAGAGGAGGAATCTCATTGAGTGGTGGGGAGGGTGTGCGTTCATCAGGAATTGGAGGTGGAAGGTCTTGTTTACGCACCCATTGGCCATCCATATCCTTTTGGTATCCAAAGGAGGCAACAACACCAGCACCAATAGCAAGTGATCATTTGACCTTAACAAAAGGTTCATCCTCTAAAGGAAAATTAAAATGCTGAAGAAATAGAGTGACAAGATAAGGATTAGGAAGAGGTGCATTGGCCCGTAATGCCTTATGCATACGGTACCTGACAAGATGGGCCTATTCAATTCTACATCTAGATATTTAGGATCGAGAATGACACGACTTGAGAATAAGGAATAGTACCTTTGACGCTGTTCATTTGAAGAAAATAGAGTCAATGACCATGGAGAAGAAAAAGAAGGAGGAGATGGTGCTGGTGGGTCGTTGGATGTGTCGTGGTAGCGTTGTCTTGCAGCAGTGATCATGGAGGATGAGCCCTTTCTCTTCTTTGATGGTTATGCCATTTGAGCCTGTTTCTATAGATTTTGATCAATGGGGCTTGTAGAGAATTGAAAAATATGAAATTTGAGCTTTGTTTGAAGTGATTTAGATAAGAAATGAGAAAGATATGAAGATTTGAAGTTTTGAGAATGAGGAGGACGAGGGTCTGCGCAAGGAGAGAGAAAACACAATATTTATCGTCAGGAATGAGCTGTAATCGATTACATCTCATGGTAATCGATTACAGGTGTAACCTACAGCTGCCTAAACTCCTCTGGTAATTGATTACAACCTATTGTAATCGATTACAGGGGTCTGTTCTATGGTAATCGATTACAGGAAGTGGTAATCGATTACCAAACCCTAAAACATGGATTTTTCAAGTGAAATAAACATTAAAACTAACTATTTTTCACCCACAAAAATACACATTCAATATAAATAATCAAAATATACAATAATAAAAAACAATCATCATAACTCTCAAACACAATCATCAAAGACAATCAAAAGTCAATAAAAAACAATCATCAAAAGCAATCAACAATCATCATAACTATCAAACACAATCATCAAAGACAATCAAAACTCAAGCAAAAACAATCATCAAACATCAATCAACAATAATTATCAAAAGCAATCAATAATCATCATAACTATCAAACACAATCATCAAGGACAATAAAAAATTAACAATCATAAGAAAAAAAAATCAAAAAATAGACAAACAAAATAGCTATTTATCTAAGTTATTGATATCTAGGAGTCCTAATTGTCTTCTAATAGCAAATAAAGTTTCTTTAGGGAGAGGTTTTGTAAAAATATCAGCTAACTTATTCTTTGTGTCAACAAATTGTAGTACACAATCCCCTTTTTGAACATGATCTCTCAAGAAATGATGCCTAATTTCAATATGCTTGGTTCTCGAGTGTAGAATAGGATTTTTAGATAGATTGATTGCACTCGTGTTATCACATCGAATGAGAATATGATCAAGAATTAATCCATAGTTAGAAAGTTGTTGTTTTATCCAAAGTATTTGAGTACAACAACTTCCAACAGAAAATATATTTAGCCTCAACAGTGGATAAAGCAACACTATTCTGTTTTTTACTATGCCATGATACTAAAGCAGAGCCAATAAAATGACAGGTTCCACTAGTGCTCTTTCTATCAGTTTTGCATCCGGCAAAATCAGAATCAGAGTATCCTATCAGATTATAAGAGGAATTCTTAGGATACCATAATCCTAGATTGATAGTGCCTAATAAGTATCTCATGATTCTCTTAAATGCACTAAGATGAGATTCTTTAGGATTTGCTTGAAATCTTGCACACATACAAACACTAAACATTATATCAGGTCTACTTGTAGATAAATAAAGAAAAGATTCGATCATACCTCTATATTTCTTTGTCTATTGACTGACCAGTTTCATCTTTATCCAGATAGCAAGCAGTACTCATAGGAGTAACCATGTGTTTAGCATTTTCCATCCCAAACATGTGAATTAGGTCTTTGCAATATTTTGATTGAATGATAAATATTCCATTCTTTGTTTGCTTTATTTGCAGTCCAAGAAAAAAGTTTAACTCACCCATCATTGACATTTCAAATTCATTTTGCATATCTTGAGAGATTTCTTTGCAAAGAGAATCATTAGTTGACCCAAAAATTATATCATCAACATATATCTGTACTAAGAGTATTTCATTAAATTTTCTTTTAATAAAAAGGGTGGTATCAACCTTTCCTCTTGAAAAACCATTTTCTAAAAGAAATTTACTCAGATGTTCATACCAAGCCCTAGGGGCTTGTTTTAAACCATATAAAGTCTTTTTCAATTTAAAGACATGATTAGGCTTTTCTGAGTTTTCAAAGCCAGGAGGTTGATCCACATATACTTCTTCTTGGAATAAACCATTTAAAAAGGCACTTTTAACATCCATTTGATAGAGTTTAAAGTCCATTATGGATGCAAAAGCTAATAACATTCTAATGGCTTATAATTTGGCTACTGGAGCATAGGTTTCCTCATAATCTATTCCTTCTTGATTATATCCTTTGGCTACTAGCCTAGCCTTATTTCTAATTACTATTCCATGTTCATCCAATTTGTTTTTGAATACCCATTTAGTTCCTATAACTGAATGATTATCGGGTTTGTCAACTAATTCCCAAACTTCATTTCTTTCAAACTGATTTAACTCTTCTTCCATAGCTATAATCTAGTGTTCATCAATTATGGCTTCTTTTAAATTTATAGGTTCAATTAAAGAAACAAAAGCCATATTATTGCAAACATCTTTGAGAGAGTGTCTAGTTGTTACCCCTTTAGATATGTCACCGATGATGTTATCAAGAGGATGGTATCTTGAAGTTCTCCACTCTCTTGGAAGATCTGTACTTGTTTTTGTTTCATCAATTTGAAAGTTTTCATCATTTCCATTTCCTTTGCCTTTGTGCTCTTCACCATGAATATGCATACCTTCTAAAGAATCTGAAATATCATCTAGAGTATCCTTTCTTGGCATAATTGGGTTAGTTTCATCAAAAGCAACATGGATAGATTCTTCAATGATTATAGTTCTTTTGTTATAAATTCTAAATGCTTTACTGTTCAAGGAATATACCTTCATCAGATTTTGCATCAAACTTACCTAAGTTGTCTTTGCCGTTGTTTAGCACAAAACACTTACATCCAAACACATGAAGATGAGAAACGTTCGGTTTTCTTCCGTTATACAATTCATATGGAGTTTTCTTCAAGATTGGTCTAATTAAAGCTCTATTCATTATATAGCATGTAGTATTTACAGCTTCAGCCCAAAAATATTTAGGAAGGATTGTATCATTAAGCAAAGTTCTGGTTATCTCTTCTAAAGATATATTTTTCCTCTCAACTACTCCATTTTGTTGAGGGGTTCTAGGTGCAGGAAAATTGTGTTCAATACCATTTTCATCACAAAATGATTCAAAATCCTTATTTTCAAATTCTCCTCCATGATCACTTCTAATAGATGCAATTTTTAGATTTTTCTTATTTTGAATGATTTTAGCAAGTTTCTTGAAAGCATGAAAAACATCTCTTTTATGAGTGAGAAATAATGTCCATGTAAATCTTGAGTAATCATCAACTATAACAAGAGCATAATAGTTTCCTCCAAAACTCATAGTTCTAGAGGGGCTAAAAAGATCCATAGGCAAAATTTGTAAGGGTTGAGTTGTAGACACAATATTCCTTGATTTGAAGGAAACCCTTACTTGTTTTCCTTTTTGACAAGCATCACATAATCTATCTTTTTCAAATTTAAGTTTTGTTAAACCAATAACTAAATCCTTAGAAAGTAGTTTATTTACATGTTCCATGTTTATATGGGCAATTCTTCAATGCCTTAACCAATAATCATCATCTTTACTAAGAAAACATTTATCATGATTCAATGTTTTATCTAAATTTATCATGTATACATTATTTGATCTATAGCCTATATGTTTTATATTTCTATCATGTTTGTTTTCAATAACACAATTATGAGAGTCAATTGATACTAGATAGCCTTTATCACATAATTGACTAACACTTAGTAGACTGTGCTTAAGACCATCAACAAGTAGAACATTTTCAATGGAGGTAGATGAATTCGTACCTATTTTTCTGACTCCTAGGATTCTACCATTATTGTTGTCGCCATAAGTCACATGTCCATTATTCTTGGGAGAAATATGAGTAAACTTTGATGCTTCTCCTGTCATGTGTTTAGAGCATCCGCTATCAATGTACCAATTCTTCTTCAAAGAATCCTATATAATCATGTTTATGACTTAGGTACCCAAACTTTCTTGGGTCCTTGAATGCCAATTTTTGATAAAAGATCCTTTTGGAACCCATATCATTTTAATATTATTACTATTTTTTAAAATTAGCATGTAGATGCACTATGTCCTTTCTTTTCACAGTAAAAACATGTTAAGAAAGGAGAATTATTCTTTTGAGTAGATGCAAAGAAATTTTTATATAATTTTTGTTGTTTATCAGGTCTATATCCAAATCCAGCCTTATCAAACACACATCTTTGCTTTCCTAGTATAATATCTAAATTATTTTTGCCAATAGTAAATTTGGAAAGAGAATTTTTCAGATCCTTGATTTCTTCTATAAACTTGCTACAACAATTACATGAATTAGATGCTTCTTTACTATCATGTATTACTTTTATGGTAGAAGATTGATTTGTGTCAATTGGTTTTAAAGTTTTGACTTCAGTTCTAAGATTTTATAATTCTTTATTTAATTTTAAAACTTCCTTTTCTAAGTTTGAAATAGTTTTCTTAGAAAATGAAACTAGTTTTGCAAGTTTGACTGATTCTTTATGTAAACCAGTGAATGCATCTTGAATTTCATCAAAGGAAATAGATAAGTTATTGTTAGAAGATGTTACCTCTTCATCGCTTTCATAATTTTTGGCCATAAGACTTAGATTCACGACTTCATTTTCTGAGCCTTCGGATGAATCCATATCATTATCTTCCCAAGTGATGTAAGCTTTCTTTGCTTTCTTATCATTGAAGGTTTTCCTTTCAGATCTTTCCATTCTTTTCTTGAAACTCGGACAATCAACTCTCAGATGTCCTGGTTGATTACATTCATAACACTTTGGAATAGAAGATGAATCTTCTCCTCCTTTCTTTGGTTTGAAGTTTGATATTCTTTGATTTCCTTTGTTTCTTAGGAATTTATTGAATCTCTTTATGAAGAAACTGAAATCATCATGTTCTTCTATTTCATTCAAGTTTTCTATATCACTTCCTTCTTGAATTGAAGATGAAGCTTTAAGTCCGATTCCTTTCTTTTTCTTGTCATTTTCTTCATGTTGATTTAGTCTCACGAGTTCCATTTCGTGATCCTGAAGCTTTCCAAACAAAGTTGCAAGAGACATGTTAGTAAGATCTCTTGATTCTGTAATTGCTGTTACCATTGGTTGCCATTCCCTGCTTAAACATCTTAGAACTTTGTTAATAAGATCTTCATTGGGAAATAATTTTCCTAATGATGCAAGATGATTTACTATATGTGTGAATCTCTTTTGCATATCCTATATAGTTTCATTTTGATTCATTCTAAACAATTCATATTCATGGGTTAGGGTATTTATTCTAGATCTTTTTACATCAGCTGTTCCTTCATGGGTTACTTGTAAGGTATCCCATATTTCTTTTGCATTCTTGCAGTTTGATACTCTAAAATATTCATCCATGCCTAATGCAGATGTAATTATATTTTTGGCTTTTAAGTTATATTGTACCATTTTCCTTTCTTCTTCATCCCATTGTTCCCTGGGTTTTTCTATAGTTGCATTTCCTGCTACCATAGTAGGGATGTAAGGACCAATTTCAATGGCTTCCTAAATGTTTAAATCTATAGCCTCTATGAAGATTTGCATACGGGTTTTCCAGTAATGATAACCCACACCATTGAATATAGGAGGCCTATTAATAGAGTTCCCTTCGAGAAATAGAAAGTTTGATGATGCCATAACTATTCTAGAAGTTTCTAAACCTTATACAAGAATTAAGCTTTGATACCACTTGTTAAACAAGAGGCCTCAATAACTTAACAGGGGGGTGAATTATGTTTCACAAATTTCCTCTAACAAATTTTAATTATCTCTTTAAAAGAAATATGCAGACTTAATATGCAGAAAAAGAAGCAATGAACAATTTATTTAATGCTTCTTTAAATGTGCAAAATAAAATTAAACTGCAATAATGTAAATGAGTTTAGGGAAGAGAGAATTGCAAACTTAGTTTATACTGATTCGGCCACTTCTTGTACCTGCGTCCAATCCTCAAGCAATCCACTTGAGATTTCCACTGTCCTTGTAAATTCCTTTACAAATTCTGAACCACCCAGGGATACCTTTCCCTTGTGTTTAGAAAAACTTACAAATCAAGAGACCCACTACCTCTTGATTACATCAACAATTTGCTTTTGAAGTACATAAGATGTTTTTCTCTCTTTAAGAGAAGAATAATACAACTTGAAGAACTTAGAAGAATCCTTAATTGTTTTGCAAGTGTTTGACCAAAGGTTTTCTTTTTAAAGAATAAGAAGATGAAGTTTTGAAAAACTCAAAAGATTTTTGAACACAAGTCACATATTTATAGGCCTTTGGTGGCTTTTCAAAAATTTATGAAGGGATGTGACTTTTCAGAGTTATTTTTGAAATTTCTTCACTGGTAATCGATTACAGATCTGTGGTAATCGATTACACAGTTAATTATTGAGGAGTCATGTCTTTTTAGTTTGAATTTCAAAACATTTTGTTACTAGTAATCGATTACACAAAGGTGGTAATCAATTACAGCATTTAAAATTCGTATTCAAACTTTATGAAAGCTTTGCAAAAACATTTTTGCTTCTGGTAATCGATTACCAGAGAGAAATATATATTTTTCAAAGATGTAAAATCACTTAAAAACTTTATAAGAAATTTTGAAAATTTTAAGCTTTTAAGGCCAAACTTGTGCAATCTTTTAAGAGATTCTTTTAAAAAATAATGGACTATTGTGAATCTTTTATCTTGATCTCTTGATCTTGACTTAATCTCGTAGTAAACTTTGAATTGCTTCAATTTTTGGCATCATCAAAACCTTCATACAACATATACAATCACAATTAGTTGAGCCTAACCAAGGTCCATACTTTCCTTCTGATTATTTATAGTATTTATTAGTCTACTTAGTGCATTTTTAGAGTTAGTTAGCTAGTTAGTTAGAATCATTTTTGTACAAAACAGAATTTAGAAACTTCTAGTACAAGTTTTGAGACCATACTCTTTTCTCTCTTTTTTTGTCAATTGTTCTCCATCTCTTCAACTCTGTCCTTCTCTTCTCTTGCTCAATTTTTGTTGTACTTCCATTGGTGATGACTATGGAAGGCTAAAAGACTAATCTATCTAAGGATTTAGTCCAATTCTATTTTTGATTTTGATGATTCTGCATGTGTTTAAGATTAGAAACGAATTAGGTTATTTATTAATTTCCTAATTCAAATCTAATCACAAATTGATCGGATGATATGTAAATATGATTTGTGATCTCATTGAATTTAGGGATTAATTTGATTGAATTACCTCTAATGACATTGATTGGACTTTCACAATATGATCATCAATTGTAGCGAACTATGATAATTCGAATTGCTTGCATATGGTGAATTGGATTGATGCTCTTAAATCTGTCTCATATTTTCTATTTTTGTGATAATTCTGCATTTCTGTTATATGTTTCTGCAATTTACTATAAAGTGTTTGTTAAAATCCCCTACTGTTTTTAAGTGGATTGAAGCCAGAACAAAAATAGATTGTATCTCCAAGTCGATCTAGGTTATTCCTATACTGCAAAATTAATCCTTGTTTTGGAATGATCGACAATCGTTATCGTGCCCTAAATTGCATGATCAAACTATTTGGGTAATCTTCGATAGATTAGTTAATCTATAATTAATCATCCCTGTCATACCCTAATTTCTTCTAGGGACCATCTGTTTGGTGGGATGCGATCTTCGCAGGACCACTTTGAGGAACTTGACACCTATCGTTAGGCAATCCGTGAAGTTTCGCGACATGTCAGGAGTCAAAAGGAAGCATTATTGTGCAATCCGTAAGGTTCTGTAACATTCCAGAAGTCAAAGAGGAGAAGGTTGCGTAATCCGTGAAGTTTCGTGGCATTTACGGAAAGAAAACAAGTATCTTTACGTAATTTGTAAAGTTCCATAACGTTACGAAAAAAAAATCAGCAAAAAAGGGCAAAGGGGATGTAGTTAGTAAACAAGGGGGTGAAAATAGCAATCAGGTCCGCTTGGGCCTTCCAGGATGTTCCAAGAGAAGGCGGTGCCTTCTGGTGGAAGCAACCCAGCTCGCTTGGGCGAGCTGGGCGACAACCACCTCCCTCTTTTCCCCTATAAATAAGGTAAGGAGGGCAAAGCAAATTCGTTCAACCCTCCTAGTATCTGAGATTCACTTAAAATTAGTGAGAAAAATTGTTTCCATGAAGAAAATCCAAGTCGAGGCGCTTCCGTAACACTTTCAAGACATTTCTGTGGGCGATTTCGTGAAGGTTTTCCATCGTTCTTCGTTCGTTCTTCGTCGTTCTTCGGTCTTCAACCGGTAAGTTCCCGAAATCGAACCTTTCAATTCATTCTATGTGCCCTTAGTGGTCCCCACTTATTTTGCGTGCTTTTATTTTTATTTCGTTTGCTTTCCGTACCCGCTTTTGATGTGCTTTAATCACTTATTTAAGCCGTTTCCTCGCCTAATAAAAAATAAAATAAATTTCCACCGATCATTTGAGTTGTAATATCTTTTAATCTCTATTAGAATAAAATCCGACCGATTTTTCACGCTGTAACCACATTTAAAACCAAAAAGAGGTAATATAATAATACAATAATAAAAAAATATCTTTAAATAAAATAATATAAAAAAATCAATTGGACATTTTTCTTTGGGATTTTCTTTTTAAATCGAATTGACTAATAACCAAAGTGAAACTAAGACTAAAATCAACTCACAAATCAAGCTCTTGTCATCACCTAAAAACCATTTTAAGGTCCAATGCCTTGAAATGGTCCTCTTTGCTTTTATTGGTTAAACGTGGACTTTTAAAAGCCTAAAATCAACACATAACTTTGTCACCTCTTTCAAAAAAAACCAAGAGATCATTAATAGTCCAATGCCTTAATGTTTTCTCTCCTTTTCAAATGAATTGAAAGATCGTTTAATGGTCCAACACCTTAATTGACCTTTTGTTTAGTTAAAATATATCTTGCAAAAAAGGGGATAAAAACAACTTAACCAACGTTCAGTTCTCAAAGAACTACGTAGGTCTGATTTCCTTATCACAATTGAGGAATAGGTAGGAGCAAGGGAAACACCCTTGTCGACCACAAAAAGATAAAAATACAAAAGGCACAAAAAGACATAAAAACGTAAAAGGGAACATAAAACAATTTGAAGTCATATTTGCACACTTGATTAAAGGCCGCCGTCCCTTGTTACGGACGCGTGGGGTGCTAATACCTTCCCCGTGCGTAAATATAACTCCCAAACCTTTCACTTAAAGTTCGTAGACCACACCTTTCCAGTTTTTTCTGATGTTTTCTTCAAATAAACGTTGGTGGCGACTCCGCGCATTTTCCTTTCTTGGAAGATGCACCCGTGAGTCTTGCGTCACCCTCCCGCTGAAGGGTAGGTTGCGACAGTTGGCGACTCCACTGGGGACTTTTTGGAGAGTTAGGCCCTCTAATCTTGTGCAATATCATGACTTCCTCTTTAGTCGGTTTCCTTTTATTTCCCTTACGTTTTTTTATACAACTCTTTGATTCTTTTAGTGTGTTTTTTTGAAATATATGCATGAGATAGATATTTATTCATTTGACGCACACAAACACCAACACTATTTGTACACACGGTGAGTTGAAAAGGGGGGCCCTATACCCGGGTCCATGGGAACATAAGGAGTGGAGGTGAATCTATGGTCATGCTGGGTCTCCGACTTGCTTGATAACAGTGAACCCTTATCTAGACTTTTTCTCTTTGATAACATATTGTTGCTAGTAGTCCCTACTGCCGCAATATGTTTGTCGAAGGGGATGATACATCTAGAAACCATCAAGAGAGATATGACCAGCTTGGGAATTATCACTAAAAGCCCTTTTAGTTTCCTTCCATGTAGGTCCCTAAAATAGGGGCACAGAGCAAACACGTTGCGTGCCATTTTTAACACTGCCATGCATGTAGTCCTAAATGTCATGTACGCTGTCGCAACATGCCCTTTTGCGGGCGAGCGAGGCGAGGCTCACGGGTGCGCTTTCCAAAGAATGAAAAGATGCGCGGAGTCGCCACCAACGTTTATTTGTTGAAAATGTCGGGAAAACCGAAGGAAACTGGTCAAAATGAAAATTCTAAGTTCAGGAGTTGTATTTACGTTTGAGGAAGGTATTAGCACCTCTCACGTTTGTCTCAAAGGACAACAACCTATTTTTTAGAATTGTGGAAATTGTATTACCTTAACTTTTATTTCTTTTTATTTTTTGAGGTCGACAAAAGCGGGGCGTTTGCTCCTACGTACCCTCCTTTGGAGAGGAAATCAGACCTACGTAGTTCTTTCTTAAGAGTGAATCAAGCGATTCTTTTTACTTGAATTTGTGATCATTTTTAACGCGTTGGACCTTAAAAATGATCCTTTTTACTTGGTAAGAAACTCAAATGATAAACTTTCAAACCCTATTTTTTGTGGACGAGCTTGACTAGGCGAGTTGATTTTAGCCTTAGTTTCACTTTAGTTATTAGTCAATCCAATTAAGAATGAGAAATCCGAAAGAGAAAACGTCCGATTGATTTTTGCGCTTCATTTTAGTAAAAGATATTTTTTATTATTATATTATTATTTTACCTCTTTTTTGATTTCCAACGTGGTTACGGCATGAACGAACGGTCGGAATTCATTTTAACCGAAATTAACGGATGATACAATTCAAATGATCGGTGGAAATTTATTTTATTTTTTGATTAGGCGAGAAATGACTTAAATAAATGACTGAAGCACGTCAAAAGGGGGTATAGAAAGCGAATGAAAACGAGAATAAAAATACATGAAACAAAATGTGGACCACCACGGGCACATAGAATGAATTGAAAAGCTCGGTTTGGGGTACTTACCAGTTGAAGACTGAAGAAACGAAAAACGAACGATGAATGTCGAAGAACGGTTGAAAATCTTCGCGTAATTACTCACGGAAACGTTACGGAAGTGCCTCGGCTTGGATTTTCTTCACGGAAACAATTTTCCTCAGCAATTTCGAGAGAATAAGAAGTGCCAAGAAGGCTGAACCCCTTCCCTCTTCACTCCTCCCCCTATTTATAGCAAAATAGGGGAGGAGCTTGCCACCCAGCTCGTCCAGGCGAGCTCAGCTCGCCCAGGGGAGCAATGTTGCTTCCTCTAGAAGCAACAGCCTTCTGGAGGAAGAATCTGGAAGGCCCAAGTGGGCCTGATTGCTATTTGTACCCCCCTTTTTACTAAATGCACCCCCCTTTACCTTTTTTGGTAATTCTTTTTCCGTAATGTTACGAAACTTTACGAATTTCGTAACGATACTTATTTTCCTTCCGTAAGGTTACGAATCCTTACGGATTATGTATTTACTCTTTTTTAGCTTTCGAAGAAGTTACGAAAACTCACGGATTGCGAAAAACACCTCCTTTCGATTTCCGTCACATTACAGAATTTTCACGGATCGCGTAAGCCTGCTTCCTTTTGATTTTCGGCACGTCTCGGGACTTCACATATTGTGCAACAAAGGGTGCCAAGTATCTCGAAGCGGCCAATCAAAGGTTTTATATCATCACATAATAATCCCCGGACGAAATTAGGGTATGACAGTTGCCCCTCTTTACTTACCTCTCATCGGAGATAAGAGGAAAGCAAAGATAAGACACTGATTTCGTCCGTCCTGCCCTTTCCGTGATGACGACTCTCATCTCTACTCCTTTTTTTCCTACACAACACAAAACAAAATACAAACAACAACAAGAACAACGAATATAATATACATATACACATATACACATGTTTGACGAAGGAACCGATCCGGAAAATAACAGAAAAACATATTTCCAGTCACCAGAGGCTCTGCGCTTGATAACGGAGGACACATGAACAGCCCTAGGCAATGAATTCATGGGTCTCCGAATAAGATTGAAGAATGGAGAATTGGCGAACAGCGCTAGGCAATCAATTCGCGGGGCTCCAGACTCGATGGTGGAGGATACATGAACAGCGCTAGGCAATGAATTCATGGGTCTCCGAATAAAAGTGGAGAATGGAGAATTGGCGAACATCGCTAGGCAATGAATTCGCGGGGCTCCAGACTCGATGGTGGAGGACACATGAACAGCGCTAGGTAATAAATTCATGGGGCTCCGAAAAAAGTGGAGAATGGAGAATTGGCGAACAGCGCTACGCAATAACTTCGCGGGGCTCCAGACTCGTTGGTGGAGGACACATGAACAGCGCTAGACAATGAATTCATGGGTCTCCATATAAGATTGGAGAATGGAGAATTGGCGAACATCACTAGGCAATGAATTCACGGGGCTCTAGACTCGTTGGTGGAGGACACATGAAGAGTGCTAGGCGATGAATTCATGGGTCTCCGAATAAAATTGAGAATGGGAAATTGGTGAATAGCGCTAGGCAATGAATTCGCGGGGCTCCTGACTCGATGGTGGAGGACACATGAACAACGCTAGGCAATAAATTCATGGGGCTCCGAAAAAAGTGGAGAATGGAGAATTGGCGAACAGCGCTATGCAATAACTTCGCGGGGCTCCAAACTCATTGGTGGAGGATGCATGAACAGCGCTAGGCAACAAATTCCTGGGGCTCAGAAAAAAGTGGAGAATGGAGAATTGGCGAAAAGCGTTACGCAATAACTTCGCGGGGTTCCAGACTCGTTGGTGGAGGATGCATGAACAGCGCTAGGCAATAAATTCATGGGGCTCCGAAAAAAGTGGAGAATGGAGAATTGGCGAACAACACTACGGAATAACTTCGCGGGGCTCCAGACTCGAAGGTGGAGGATGCATGAACAACGCTAGGCAATAAATTCATGGGGCTTCGAAAAAAGTGGAGAATGGAGAATTGGCGAACAGCGCTATGCAATAACTTCGCGGGGCTCCAGACTCGAAGGTGGAGGACACATGAACAACGCTAGGCAATAAATTCATGGGGCTCCAAAAAAAGTGGAGAATGGAGAATTGGCGAACAGCGCTACGCAATAACTTCGTGGGGCTCCAGACTCGAAGGTGAAGGACACATGAACAGTGCTAGGCAATAAATTCATGGGGCTCCGAAAAAAGTGGAGAATGGAGAATTGGCGAACAGCGCTATGCAATAACTTCGCGGGGCTCCAGACTCGAAGGTGGAGGATGCATGAACAGCGCTAGGCAATAAATTCATGGGGCTCCGAAAAAAGTTTGTTGGCAGGACCAAACGGTCCACCGGTTTTTTCCACCTAAAAGGCAAACATGCTTTTTGCAAAGAAAAATAAATCATTCGCGAGAGCACCATATCTTAGAGAAACAATATACTTGTGCCAAGGGTAATCTTCCTTGTAACCGAGAATGAAGGGCAGGATGTCAACATTTAGCTTTTAAATGAACATGCAGGGGAAACATCGGGCTAAGCTGAAAGTAAATCACTCATAGTGTATAAAACTCACACAGGCAAGTGTTTCACCCTATTCCTAAACCATATTTGCACCATGACCTTTTTGCACACGATATCCTATCGAATCAGAGATCACACGTACGATCACGGATCAATAGGATTGTCTCGAGGGTAGTGTTTTTGGAGAGGACGCTGGGTGTTTCGGTCTTTTCCTCTTCGTTCATGTGGGGTGGGATATCGCCAGTCGAGAACGACCTTGAGTGGCAATATAAAGGGAAGAGACACCAAAAATGGGTTTTCCTTTGCCGGCAGTCACTTACCTTGCTGAAAATTTATCTGGTCTGAAGATCTTCTGTTCTCTTTCTTTCATTGATCGAGAATTGCCTCTTTTCCCTTTTTACTTCCTTTCAATCTTTGATCGGGAATCCTTCCTTTTCTTTCTTTTGTTCTTTTATTTATTTTCATCTTTTTTCTTTTTCTTTCTTTCCATTTCTTCCTTTTCTTTCTTTTCACTTCTCCTTCCCCATCCCTTTCTTTGGGAAATCGGGTTTTAGCATTCTATTCGCTCTCCCTTGAGGAGATTCCGCTGTCCTTTGCTTCGGGGAAGGAATGAGGATTCTTTTTTATAGGCCAAGGTTCAAAAAATCTAAGGTTGTGTTTCAATGGGGTCTTTTATCGTGGGAACCCAATCTTGATATTTGGGGCAAAACAAATTTGGGTGTCAAGGTGTCGGTCTCGGGTCGAACTTCCATATTATTCCATAAGGCACGCGTGACAATGATGATTTGAAAACAACGTGCAAAATTAGTCATGGCTACAGCCAGGTGGGCACTCCAGCATCCCGTTGATGGCATTGTGATACTACGGTTGGGAATTTACACAAACAGACCCAATGTTTCCAAATTATGTTCTCCCATTAGTTCAATGAATTCATCCATTCTTATCTCGGTTTATTCTGGAAAATAAACTCTTAGCATCAATCCCTTGTTTCCAGAAGATACGTTTGCTCTTTACGAATTGTTTATACTTCTTAACTATAACATGTCGACCTTCGCGGTTTTTCTTTCTTTTTCTTTTTTGTTTCATTTTTATATATTCACAAAATTATACACCTATGGTCCTCTATGAAGAAATTCTCTTTGTATATCTACACTCTTATGCATGACAAACTCTTTTTGTATATGCATTGGAATTCTCTCTCTTCACGTCACACGGTCAAGCACTATTTACATTCAAAGATCTTTTTCGTTTTTCTCCAACGCACACTTATGGTGCATACAAAAGTTTCTTTATATACACTCGTTGTTCACACACACAAGAATCTTCCTACACGTATTTTTTATAAAAACCCTTCTATGCACATTTTCCTTTTTCTTTATATACGCAGACATTTTATTCACTACACTTCTCTCCTTTTTTATCATGATTTTGGTTCATTTTATTTTTAGGACGACGTTCCTAAATGAAAAAATTCTACGCGATTCCGGAATTTCTACAAACACTATTGACAACAACGAAACAAGTACTGACGTAACAACTCAAACGATATGTATGTACAAAACAAAAGTCAATCAACACGAAACAAACGTTAGTCCCTTAGTCAAACAAAAATAAGATGATATGTAACAGGAAAAAATGGAAACAAAAAAGAAATAAGGATCAGGGGATCTCCCAATCATGTGGCTCTGCTCCCTCCTAAGAAATCAAGTAAATCGGTCATCTCCTCGCCCTCGCGGGCCTCATCTGCCTCGTCGGGAGCCTCTGCTGGTGCCTCTCCTGCCCGGGCCTCAGGCCAATCTCCGGGCCATGCGACCTCTGCCCTGAACTGATCCGGAGTAGGGCACGGAAAAGAAGTAAAACCCTGGCTCTGCAGGCTGAGGCTCAACTGGTAAAGACAATCATGGGTCTGTACATGTGCTCGGTGGTTGGCCGCCTGCTGGCGAACCAAATGCCGCAAATACTGCTTCGTATCAAATGATCCAGCTGGGCAAACTTCATGAGGTGGCGGCGCGTCTGCGGCCTGCGGAGCATCCCCTTGGGCATGTCTCAGCATGCAATACTTCTCAATAAAAGCTCGGGTGATGGGTGGCCAAATCACCTTGCTAGGTGCGATGGGGACTCCAAACGACTGGCAGAGTCCTGTGATCAAAGCGGGAAATCCCAGGGCCCTGTTGGACTTATCCGGGTCCAGAGGGTGCCTGGTAGGCGCCATACCTGGAAATAGATAGATGGCATCAGCAATTAACTGAGCCACGTGAATGCTCATCCGTGTCAGGATGGCGTACACCAGCTGACACTTCGGCAAGGGGAGGTCGGAATTATGATCGCTGGGCTGGATGTTGCTGAGCAGCAAAGTCATCCAGATCTGAGTCAGGGTGGTCATGTTGGTGCGCATGATCCGCACCCGTCTTCCAGCAGCAGTCCGGGCAAAATCCTGCCCCGGTATACATAGCAACTGGGCGATGGCCTCCTCATCAAACCCGTCAGACCGGTTCCTCCTCTGGCAATACTCGCATTCCTGGCCCTCCTCCAGCACTAAAGGGTATCCCAGGAACTAGCTGAAAGCATCCGCATCGAACGGGATCCACTGAACCCTCACCCAGGATCGCATATCTCGCACGCCCTCCTCTCTAGGCCAAGCATTGGCATAAAATTCGAGGACTATGTCTGGGTCGAACTTGGCCATGGGGGTAACAAGTGATGCCCACCGCCGGCGAACTATCTCCTCCTAGAAGTCGGTATACTCGTCGTCCCTGAGCTGGACGCGTCGCTCCCGGAGAAATGACCATCCCTTGATGGCCTCGAAGCGCTGCTGGTGCTCAGCGCTCCTAAAACGGTGGCTATCATATTCGGGAGCGGAACTGGTTCCTTCAGCCGCTTTATCCTTCCTGGATCTCTTTGAGGCAAGCTTCCTTGGGGCCATTTCCTGCGAAAGCCAACATTTGGAAGTTAGTTTTACAAGATAATGCTTATCTTAACGCAAAAAATGTCATGCTAATCCCTCTGATTTTAGAACGAACTCATGTAATCTATTTATGCACATGGGTACGTGTGGAATATCCTACCATTTATATCAACATAGAGGCCATCCAACACATTCTAATTGTCACACATATATATGCATTTGAAAAGAACATACATTCTTACGCTCAAGGCATTGCGTCAAAATTCACACCTAATTTATATCCTAAACATTTGCTATTACAAACTACCTACATATATTTGAAATATATATCATACAAATTTTTATTGTTTCACTCACATTTATTCATATTGGCAAGCTATTTACATTATGCACACACTTGCATTCAAAAGGGAATTTCGTGCTATCATACATTCATTTAGGAAGCGACCTCAATATTCATTCACCCTTTGCAAAGAATTTCATGCCCCTTTTATTTACCTATATATACATACTATTGCAAGGTGTTTTTCATATTACTTAGGTGCAAAGTATCAAACATGGGGCAGCCCAAATTCGAGCAAAAACTCTCACAAGCAAGTCCTAATTTTCATGCTTTTCTAATTCTAAAACCAAAATTTGGATTCCTAGCCATGAGTATGTCTTCTTGCATTGAAGCTAAAAAGTTTGGGTTCCTAAGCTTGAAATTGCATTCGGGCACATATTTTGAATCTCCTATGCTGTCTCTACATATATAAAACAGTCCCACCATCCCAATTTCGCAAAATCATATTCATATATCATTGGGGCATTTCACCGAGCACTTCGGGGGCGCACGTTTGGACACAAATTGCAAGAGAATGGGGACAATGTGGCATGCCCCATTGCTTCAGAATACAACATAGGCCTAATGCCTTCTCACACAAACCCTCAACTCAACAAAACAAGCATGGATTCAGATGCGAATCGCTTCACGAATTTTGCAAAAAATGAGCAACTAAAGCACCAAAACACATCAATGGAGAGCCAAATAACCAAGGGAAAATGCACTTACTTGTGGGGAGTGAATTAAAGCGTGAAAAGGGAAACAAAAACTCAACAATGGAAGCTTAGGGGCTGCTGTTCTCATAGTTCCCGTGAGCTTGGGGGCTTTTGAAGTGAGGGGGAAGAGTTTTGGGTGAAGAAAACGTTCCCCCTCCACCCCTTTATATTTTCGTACAGGGGTTGCTCGCCCAGGCGAGCTAACCTGTACTTTTTTTTTTTAAAAAAACATTAACCATGCCTCCCCCCCTTACGGTTAGCGTTTGCCTACTCGAACCTACTTAAGTTAGAATCAGGCGTCGATTACTTTATTTAAAACAAATAATAGTAATAAAATACTGTGAATTCAAAGGATACTGGGCTGCCATGCAGCGACGTTCTCTGCTTGTCTAGCGCCGGGAAGGGACAACGGTCGGCCATGACCCTATCCTCCATTTGCCTCCATCCCTAAGTACCTGCAAGTAGGAGACAAACAATACGCGGCCAATCGTGACCGGCCATCGTTTTACCTTGGTTGATTTCTGCCATTGACTTGTCTTGACTTCTGACCGTGGCCTGAGACGATTCTGCTCCATGCTACCACAAGATATGCATGTGCATGTGCATGTATGAATGTTTCTAATGCGATGATTTTCTTAGTGAAGGCTGGTTAAATTCAATTTTAAATAAGCGTTTGGGGCACCCCATGAACCGAGCGAAGAGGGCTCAGGTTATAACAAACTAAAACACAAGGTTTGAAACCAAAGGGAGGACTGAAACCTCGCCCATCTTTTCTTTTCAAAGAAATGAGACAAATACAGTGAATGGGAATCCCTAGAGGAACCCAAGAAGAATGAGAAAAACTCAGAAATAAAAACATGCAACGGTTCTCTCGATTGCCCCAGACTTCAAGCGTAATATTGTTTAACTACATCGAAGTTCACGGGCGAGGGCAGCTCCTCACCATCCATGTGGGTGAGTATCAGAGCACCCCCAGAAAAAGCTCTTTTCACCACGAAAGGTCCTTCATAATTCGGGGCCCACTTGCCTCGATTATCCTTAACAGTGTGGGACATCTTCTTCAGCACGAGGTCCCCCTCGTTGAACTTGCGCGGGCGTACCTTCTTGTCGAATGCGTTCTTTATCCTTCGTTGATACAGACGCCCATGGCTCATGGCTGCCAAACGCTTACCTTCAATAAGGTTAAGTTGGTCGTAGCGTGCTTGAGCCCATTTTGACTCTTCTAGGCCTGATTCTGCTATTATCCTCTGAGAAGGAATCTCCACCTCAAATGGGAGTACTGCTGCCATCCCATAAACCAAAGAATATGGCGTTGCCCCAGTAGAAGTTCGTACCGAGGTTCTATATCCGTGCAGGGCGAAAGGCAACATCTCATGCCAATCTTTGTATGAAACTGTCATCTTCTAAACAATCTTCTTAATATTTTTATTCGCAGCCTCTACAGCCCCATTCATCTTCGGCCGATAAGGGGTGGAGTTATGATGCTGGATCTTGAAATCCTCGCACATTTCCTGCATCATCTTGTTGTTCAGATTGGTGCCATTGTCAGTAATGATTTTCCTAGGGAGTTCGTATTGACAAATCAGCTCCCTCTTGATGAATCTGACTACCACACTCCTCGTGACATTAGTATAAGAAGCCGCTTCGACCCATTTGGTGAAGTAATCTATCGCCACAAGAATGAAGCAGTGACCATTCGACGCTTTGGGTTCGATGGCCCCAATGACATCTATTCCCCACATGGAAAAAGGCCAAGGAGCGGACATAACATTCAGAGGATGTGGCGGAACATTGACATTGTCCGCGTATGCCTGACATTTATGACACTTCCTTACATGAGCGCAACAATCGCTTTCCATAGTGAGCCAGTAATAACCGGCCCTAAGGATTTTTCTGGCCATAGCATGCCCATTGGCATGTGTCCCAAAGGAACCCTCGTGGATCTCCTCAATCATGAAGTTCGCCTCTTTGGCATCTACGCATCGTAGGAGGGTCATGTCGTGCTTCCGTTTGTACAGGATGGTACCACTTACAAAGAAACCAGTAGCCAATCTCCTCAACGTCCTTTTGTCATTGTCAGAAATCCCTGGTGGGTATTCTTTGTTCTCGACATATTGTTTGATGTCGAAATACCACGGTTTCCCATCCCGCTCTTCCTCTATTGCATAACAATATGCCGGCCTGCCCTGAGATTTGAATTCGATGTACGGCAAATCCCCGTGTGGGGCAAGTTGAAACATGGATGCCAGGGTGGCTAATGCATCAGCCATTTGATTCTCTTCCCGAGGTATGTGGTGGAAAGAAATGTCATCAAAGTACTTGGCTAACCTCAAGATGTGAGTTTGATAGGGTATCAACTTCGGATCCCTAGTTTCCCATTCTCCTTTCAAATGGCGTATCACCAAAGCTGAGTCTCCATACACCTTGAGTAGTTTTAAATCAAAATCAATGGCCGCCTGAACCCCGAAGGGGCATGCTTCGTACTCGGCCATATTGTTGGTACAATCAAAACCTAGCCTAGCCGTGAAAGGAATACACTGATCATTCGGGGATACAAGGACTGCCCCTACTCCGTGGCCCAAAGCGTTAGATGCCCCATCGAAGCAAACAATCCATTTGTCTATGTCCTCGTGCGTCCGCTTCTCTTCAAGTAGGGCCATGATATCTTCATTTGGGAACTCGGGGTGCATCGGCCGATAATCCTGGAGGGGTTGCTGGGCCAAATAATCCGCTAAGGCAGTTCCCTTTACCGCCTTTTGGGTGACGTAAATGATATCGAATTCAGATAATAGTACCTGCCACCTAGCGATTCGTCCCGTGAGGGCCGGTTTCTCAAAGATGTATTTCACGGGATCCATTTTGGAAATAAGCCACGTGGTATGGCTGAGCATGTACTGCCTAAGCCGATGTGATGCCCACACCAGAGCACAACACGTCCTTGCCAGCATTGAGTAATTCATCTCACATGCAGTAAACTTCTTGCTCAGATAGTAGATGGCTTGCTCCTTTTTCCCAGAATCATCGTGCTGACCCAACACGCACCCCATAGACTCGTCCAACACGGTCATGTACAGGAAAAGAGGTCTTCCTGTTACAGGTGGCATGAGCACCGGGGGGCTCGCGAGACTCTGTTTGATCTTCTCGAAGGCCTCTTGGCAGTCATTGTTCCACAGGACCGCCTGGTTCTTACGTAATAACTTGAAAATGGGCTCACAAGTAGGGGTGAGTTGCGAGATAAATCTCGCGATATAATTCAACCTGCCCAAGAACCCCCGAACCTGCTTCTCCGTGTGTGGTTCCGGCATTTCAAGGATGGCCTTTACTTTTTTGGGATCTATCTCTATCCCTTTCTGACTTACGATAAATCCTAGCAACTTTCCCGACTTTACCCCGAAGGTGCATTTGGTTGGGTTTAGTTTTAGTTGGTATTTCGCAACCTTCTAAACAGCTTACGCAGATTGACAAGGTGTTCGTCCTTAGTCCGAGACTTGGCAATCATGTCATCTACGTAGACCTCTATTTCCTTATGCATCATGTAATGGAACAACGCCACCATGGCACGCTGATAGGTTGCCCCAGCATTTTTCAGCCCGAAGGCCATCACTTTATAGAAGAACGTCCCCCATAGAGTGACGAAAGTGGTCTTCTCTACATCTTCGGGTGCCATCTTTATTTGATTATACCCAGAGAAACCATCCATAAATGAGAAAAGGGCGAACTTGACTGTATTATCTACCAATATATCAATGTGTGGCAGGGGAAAATTGTCTTTAGGACTGGCTCGGTTCAAGTCCCGGTAGTCTACACACATTCGAACCTTGCCGTCCTTTTTCGGGACTGGGACAATGTTGGCCACCCACTCTGGGTACCGAGCTACAGCTAAGAACCCTGCATCAAATTGCTTCCTTACTTCTTCTTTAATTTTTAAAGACATCTCGGGTCTCATTCTTCGTAACTTTTGCTTAACCGGGGAAGACCCAGGATTCAAAGGCAACTTATGCTGCACAATGTCGGAATCCAGACCGGGCATGTCTTGATATGACCATGCAAAGACATCTTGATACTCTTCAAGAAGGGTTATCAAGCCTTGGCGGATAGGCGCGGTCATACCGGTTCCTACCTTTACTTCTTTCTTTTCCTCCGTGGTCCCCAAGTTTACCAATTCGGTTTCTTCTTGGTGAGGCTTCATTTCACATTCTTCCTGAGTGACCAATCTCTCCAACTCTGGTGAAAGGACGTCCTCTTCCTCTTCCTCGTTTATCGTTTGGCTTATATCTCGATCGAAATCGATTGTCAAACCCTCGTTGTTAGGATCCTTAAAGAATCGACCCTCATATCTATACCAAAGAAGACAAAACATGCAAAATGATATGAGAAAAGGTGGAATTGCAAGAATAGATGAAACAAGATCTCTTTGTTTTATTTAATAAGGTAGGTTTCACAAAACAAAAGAGAAAGGAAATCTATAGGCTCTAATTACATTGAATCAGCGGTATAGACTTCCGACTGGCTTATCACGCGCCAGTTCCCCACTTGAGAATCGGGATGGCATGGTCGAACAAAACTTGGCGGGTCTTGAGGGAACTCCTCTTCTACTGCGGCCACCTCCTCCTCGGACACCGTTCCGGCACTGGTGAAACACTGGCTAATACGGCCGGGCCATATCCTATCCGCCCGAAGTCTTGACGGCACATTCCTCCTCCCCGGAATCCCGGGTTCATACCCTAATCCATATTTGTATGGATTTCCCTTGATATCGACCACGTCGGCATTTCCGAGGCCGTCCTTGCCTAGACCCATTCCGGGCTCAAATCTGTTCCTGAGCATAACACACGCCACCATTATGGCCGCGTTGGAGAGAGAAGGTAGCAACGGACTTGGTTCCACAGAGGCGCAGCTCACTACCTCAAAGAATTGGAAAGCCGTTTCCAATGATTCTTCCGCCGCTTCTACGTATGGGGCGGAGGAGGGGCAGCTCACTAACATATCCTCTTCACCCGACACTATCACTAAAAGTCCACCCACTGCGAACTTCAATTTCTGGTGAAGCGTTGAAGGGACCACTCCCAAGGCATGAATCCAAGGTCTTCCCAAGAGGCAGCTATAGGCGGGATTTATATCCATTACTTGAAACACCACATTGCAAGTGTGGGGGCCTATCTGAATGGGAATGTCGATTTCCCCCATCACTTCCCGCTGAGTACCATCAAAGGCTCGCACCACCATCGAGCTCGGTTTTAAACGTGACGCACTAAAAGGAAGCTTTTCCAAAGTGGTCTTCGGCATTACATTTAAACTCGATCCATTGTTGATAAGCACCTTTGCGACAACATGGTCCATACACTTTACCGACACATGAAGAGCCTTGTTGTGTCATCTCCCCTCTACGGGAATCTCTTCTTCTGTAAATGCGATATAATTGTTGGTGGTTATATGATTAACGATGCCTTCAAAACCCTCCACTGAGATATCATGGGCTACATGGGCATCATTGAGGACTTTTATCAACAGCGTACGATGAGGCTCGGAGTTTATGAGCAGTTCAAGCAATGAGATCCTTGCTGGAGTTTTATTCAGTTGCTCGACTACCTTAAACTCGCTTTGTTGGATGAGGCGAAGGAACTCATGGGCCTCTTCCAAAGTCACCGTCTTTCCTTGAAGGCCTTCTTTCTTTTCAGCCCCTCTTACCACTGGAGGATCTACTTCTTTCGAGGGGGTGGCTACGTCTGTGGGCTCTTGGACCATGGGCACTTTCCCCTTGGAGGGCAACTCCGCCGGGTGAGGGGAAGCGAACACCCGACCACTGCGGGTTACGCCACTGAGGCCGGTGATGTTGGTCACCTTAGCTGACAGGGAGTCAACTTCGGTTGCAACTTTTTCGCTGAACGCGGGAGGGGTATACTTCCACGGAACGGCCTTATTACTTTGATATGCATATGGCGTTGGCTTGGGTGCTGTCCGGGGGTATATGGGTGTGGAGCCGGTCCCTTTCCTAGTAAAACATATCACTAGGGCCTTGGGGGTTAGAGGAACCTTCTTCTCTTCCGACTGCATGCAAACTTGTGGTTCTTCCCTCCCTCCTATGGACACTTCAAGCTGCCCGCAATCCATGAGCCGCTGAAGCAATTCTTCTACCGCGGGACAGGTTTCCATGTCGTGCGACTCCCCGAGGTGAAACAAACATTCGTCCCTTTCGCCTCCGCCACGGGAGACCATACATGCTGCTTGCAGCGATTGGTAGATAAAATGTCTGGAAGTAGCCACCTCTCCTAATCTCCTTGCCCGCGATGGCCCACCCTCTTGGATGGCGTTTACGCTAGCCTTTCTATGACTAGCTAGCGGGTTAGTTTTAACATTTGGGCCTTCCTCTTGAAACGATAGCCAGCCGGCACTGATTAGGTGTTGCACTTTATACTTGAACGGGCGGCAGGAGTCAATGTTGTGTCCGGGAGCTCCACTATGGTAATCACATTTGGCACCCGGGTCATACCACTTGGGGTAGGGTGGCTGGAAGACCCTCCCGGGTATGGCTACCACCAAATGATTCTCCAATAATGAAGGCCATAATTCGGAGTATGTCAAGGGAATAGGAGATAAGTTATCTTTCGGGAGTGGGCTTTGTGCATTATTATAGCTCGTGCCGGGGGCCGTATTGTTGACTGGCTGGGGCGTGGCTGGAGCTGTGCGTTGGGCTGGCGTTCTCTTTGCCGCGGGCGGTCCTTTTACTTGAGTCCGGAGGGAACTCCCGGCTCGGATTGAAAAAATTGGGGGATTGGGCTGGTATGAGCTTTGGATATTTTGGGGTGCTTTCATCCACGTCAGGGCGGTGGTGACCGCGTGGGCGTCTCCTTCCTTTTTCCTCGCGCCCACTACTGGGGCTCTTCTGTTGTTGTTGGGGGCCACATTGGAAGCATATTCGAACTTGCCTTTTCATAGTCCAGATTCAATCCTTTCTTCGGCGAAGACGAGATCCGCAAAGTTAGCTGGCATGTAGCCTATCAGCTTTTCATAGTAGAACGTGGGTAACGTATCTACCATAATTGTGATCATCTCCCTCTCCGTCATGGGCAGTATGACTTGGGCTGCGAGATCTCTCCATCTTTGGGCATATTCCTTAATGGACTCATGCTCTCGCTTAGTCATACTCTAAAGCTGGTTCCGATCGGGAGCCATATCCGTATTGTACTGGTACTGCCTAATGAAGGCAGTTGCCAAGTCCTTCCATGATCGGATCTGGGAAGCTTCTAGATTGGTATACCATGCTACAGCTGCTCCGGCCAAGCTGTCTTGAAAGAAATGGACCAACAACTTTTCGTCCGCAGAATACGCCCCCATCTTTCGGCAATACATCTGGAGATGCCCTTTTGGACATGTCGTCCCTTTGTACATATCAAAGTATGGTACTTTGAACTTGGGAGGGATGACGATGTTGGGCACGAGACATAAATCCGCTAAATCCGAGAATGGGTAATTCCCGAGGCCCTCGACTGCTCTTAACCTTTCTTCAAGCGCCTCAATCTTTCCCTTATCTTCCGCGAAGGGAACAGATTCTTTTACGGGTATGGGTGAAGCCGGGACATGACGGACTATGTTTGGTTGGGGTAGTTCATGGGGGGATGGATCTTTGAGGTGGAGCAGGGGGCTGAGATGGGTATCTCCTTCTTCATCGTCTTGCCCGGGATAGTCATCATAAGGTGGGAGTTGCCCCTCGAAGGTAGGGGCTTGGCTTAAATCTTCTGGGGCGGCACGGGGAGCAAAGTCCGGAGGCAAGCCATAGGGGTAAGCTTGCGGGCTATACCTTCGACCAAACACTGCCGTGTTTCTGTCTCGGCCCAGATTTAAGGCGGGCTGCAACACTGGCTCTGCTTCCCTAACTGTACTGGAGGCGGTTGCCGTGGCTTTATCCTCTATAGTTTTCTGGAGTTTTAACATGACCTCCGAGATGGAAGCCATTTGATCTTTTAAGGCCGATAGATCGGCCTTCATCGATTCCTGCACGCCCTCTTCATTATCCATTTTTTTGGATCGAGTGTTATAGGGGTGCCTTTGTGCTTTCTTAGTTATGATGAAATTCCTAAAGAAATAAACAACGGTGAGTATGCCACCAAAACATGAATATGCAAATGAATGATCGGAGCACTTGGATCCACCCCAAGGTTTTTTAGATAACGTGATGAGTTTAGAACTTCTCATTTTATAAAAAGAACAAAGCTTTCATCTAGCCAAGATTATACAAAGGTGTTACAAGAGAACCTAACGGTTTCTAATTATATGGGCCATCAAATCTATCATGTGTTGACAGTAATTGATTAGCCCATGAATCTCCTCGAGAGCCGTACACACTTCGGCCATGGCTTTTGCTTTGGCTAATAGACGCGGGAGGTCTTGACTTCCATTCAAGGTCAAGGCGAACCTATCCATCCACATAGTCGCTTCTTGATGCAATGCATCAATCACCCTCCCTCTTGCTTCTTTTTCGGCGTACACTTGTGCAAAATCCTCCGCTAGCTTTTGTTCATGGGTCACAGACTGGTTCAACTCTTCCTTGTATTGCCCTATGATAGCTAGCATGCTTTGCTCTGTGGCTTCCAAGTGTTGAGCCAAACTCCTCTTGGACCTTGCGCACGCAGCTAACTCTTCTTTTAAGATCATGCCATGCACCCGTGACCGGTCTCTTTCCTCTCTTCGGAGTTTGAGCTCATTGTTGCTACCCCATAATGCTCCTCAGAATTTATTTCGGCCATGTTCCTCCTTGTGGGCCCTTTTGGTTTCTTGTTCAAGGGCTCTTGCAGTGGTTGCATTTTCCTCTTGTAACTCGGTGCACTCTTTCCGGATGTGTGTAGTGGCTGATTTGAACTTCTCCTTGGCGAGTCTCACCTTCCCTAGCTCTAATTTTAGAGCTTGGACTTCTTCATCTTCCTCCGGAGCTTCGAAGTTCTCCTCATTGATAACTTTCAATTTGGAGAGCCAATCTAACCCTCGCGTGTGAACTCTTAGCCATCCATGATAACCACCGATGACGCCATTTCGGATGCCTCTAAGCTCCTTGTCTTTCCTCAATGGACTCTTCTGTTGGCGCTCCCCTCATGGGGTACCCTAGCTGTCTTATGGCGAGTGCGAGATTATAATTAATACAACCCCTAGTCCCTATCAATG
Source organism: Glycine max (assembly GCF_000004515.6). Classification (NCBI taxonomy): domain Eukaryota; kingdom Viridiplantae; phylum Streptophyta; class Magnoliopsida; order Fabales; family Fabaceae; genus Glycine; species Glycine max. The sequence continues at coordinate 32,647,176 of NC_016091.4, forward strand.
GAACATTAGGGTAGTCCCCACACGAGAAAAGAACTCCTTCCTTGCCTTCCTTCCAACGAGGAAACCAATTGATTGCGTTGCCTCCTATCCCAGCCAAATGTTGGTTCCAATCGACTCTTCCTTTTTCGGCGCATGAGCGATAACTTTGAAGCGGACACGGGTGTCTTGTGTCTTGTTGGAATAGGTGTGAAACCAACCACACACAGAGAGCGAGTAAACAACAGACAATCCGTGCACTGTTTTTCTCACACCTCCGGTCAAAGGTGTCAAACAAATCTGCCAAGATAGCCACCATTGGACTCTCCTTGCTATGGTGATATACGAGGAAAGCGTCAATGGCGGCTAAGTCCACCAAACCATCAACGTTCGGAAAGAGGACAACCCCAAAAATCAACAAGGCTAATATATCCGCAAACGGGCCCCACTTCTCTTGGCTCGCCATATCCCTTGCCTTGCCTTGCCTTCCAAGTATTTATGAGGCAGGCCCACTACGCCGTTCCGAGTTTGCTTCATGCGATCCATCCCTTTTGCCGAATCTCCAACCACAGTTGCAATCTTGCTCAAGGAGGGAAGAAACCCGAAGAAAAGATACGGTTTTCTCCCCCCAAGAGGGCATCCTAATATTTCCTCAAACTCTTCAATAGTCGGTACCATTTGGAAGTCCCCAAACGTGAAACACCTCAACGGCTGGTCATAGTATTGGGCGAGGGATACGACAGCTTCCGTAAATACCTCCGCTGCAGTCAAATCTAGAATCTTCCCGTACACTTTGCGGAAGGCTTGCCTTTGGAGAGGTCCCATCAATCGTCCCAATTCCTTGAGGCTGGTGACATCTAGACTTTTAACCTTGACTTGATTAAACCTTTTGCCATTTTGATTTGTCCCCATCATTTACCTAAAAAAAGGGTGGATCAAGACTCCGACATGAATGATGCAATGCGTATGCATGAAACGGAAAGAAAACAAAACAAATGGGTAATTCACACATACGAGACCGCAGAGATCCAATTTTAATGCTACGTTTAGGGCATGATGGCGCCTCAACGTAGTATTAAAAAGGTTACGCATTACTCTGAAGAAACCAAACATCACTAGCAAAACTATAAACTAGTGCTATTTATCAAAAGATGCATGAGAACAAATGGCACGGAGCGTGTTTGCTCTTTGCCCCTATTTTGGGAACCTATAGGACAATATCTAGGGGTCTCTAATAACTACTCCCCAACAATTCATAACTCACACGGCTGTTTTCTAGAGGTATCATCACTCAAGATAATAATATTGTGGTGGTATGGAATACCAGCGACAACACATTATAAAGAGAGAAAGCTCTAGACGAGGTTTCACTATTATCAAGCAAGTCGGAGACCTAGCATGATGATAGATTCACCTCCACTCCTTAAATTCCCATGAACCCGAGTGTAGGGCCCCCTTTTTTACTCAAACCCGTGGGTGCTTAGAATGCAGTGTAAAGAATGCGAAATAGACAACAGTTATTTACATTTTACACAGTTCAACAAATGCACACACGAAGTTTCACAAATCCACAATTCCTTAAAATAGGCCTAACTCACAAAAATAGTCCCTAGTGGTGTCGCCAACTGTCGCAACATGCCCTTTTGCGGGCGAGCGAGGCGAGGCTCACGGGTGCGCTTTCCAAAGGAGGAAAAGATGCGCGAAGTCGCCACCAACGTTTATCTGTGGAAAACGTCAGGAAAACCGAAGGAAACCGGTCAAAATGAAAATTCTAAGTTCGGGAGTTGTATTTACGTTTGAGGAAGGTATTAGCACCTCTCACGTTTGTCTCAAAGGACAACAACCTATTTTTTAGAATTGTGGAAATTGAATTACCTTAACTTTTATTTCTTTTTATTTTTTGAGGTCGACAAAAGCGGGGCTTTTGCTCCTACGTACCCTCCTTTGGAGAGGAAATCAGACGTACGTAGTTCTTTCTTAAGAGTGAATCAAGCGATTCTTTTTACTTGAATTTGTGATCATTTTTAAGGCGTTGGACCTTAAAAATGATCCTTTTTACTTGGTAAGAAATTGAAATGATAAACTTTCAAACCCTATTTTTTGTGGACGAGCTTGACTAGGCGAGTTGATTTTAGTCTTAGTTTCACTTTAGTTATTAGTCAATCCAATTAAGAATGAGAAATCCGAAAGAGAAAACGTCCGATTGATTTTTTCGCTTCATTTTACTAAAAGATATTTTTTATTATTATATTATTATTTTACCTCTTTTTTTATTTCCAACGTGGTTACGGCACGACCGAACGGTCGGAATTCATTTTAACCGAAATTAACGGATGATACAATTCAAATGATCGGTGGAAATTTATTTTATTTTTTTATTAGGCGAGAAATGACTTAAATAAATGACTGAAGCACGTCAAAAGGGGGTATAGAAAGCGAATGAAAACGAGAATAAAAATACATGAAACAAAATGTGGACCACCACGGGCACATAGAATGAATTGAAAAGCTCGGTTTGGGGTACTTACCAGTTGAAGACTGAAGAAACGAAGAACGAACGATGAATGTCGAAGAACGGTTGAAAATCTTCGCGTAATTACTCACGGAAACGTTACGGAAGCGCCTCGGCTTGGATTTTCTTCACGGAAACAATTTTCCTCAGCAATTTCGAGAGAATAAGAAGTGCCAAGAACGCTGAACCCCTTCCCTCTTCACTCCTCCCCCTATTTATAGCAAAATAGGGGAGGAGCTTGCCACCCAGCTCGCTCAGGTGCGCAAGGTTGCTTCCTCCAGAAGCAACAGCCTTCTGGAGGAAGAATCTGGAAGGCCCATGTGGGCCTGATTGCTATTTGTACCCCCTTTTTTACTAAATGCACCCCCTTTACCTTTTTTGGTAATTCTTTTTCGGTAACGTTACGAAACTTTACGAATTTCGTAACGATACTTATTTTCCTTCCGCAAGGTTACGAATCCTTACGGATTATGTATTTACTCTTTTTTAGCTTTCGAAGAAGTTACGAAAACTCACGGATTGCGAAAAACACCTCCTTTCGATTTCCGTCACATTACGGAATTTTCACGGATCGCGTAAGCCTGCTTCCTTTTGATTTTCGGCACGTCTCGGGACTTCACATATTGTGCAACAAAGGGTGCCAAGTATCTCAAAGCGGCCAATCAAAGGTTGTATATCATCAAATAATAATCCCCGGACGAAATTAGGGTATGACATACGCCTTTGCTTATATTTGTTTGTGGATATTATCATGCTATGTACATCCCCGTGTTGTGCCTTTCGCATATGTATCATGCATGGATTCCGTCTTGATCCCTTCACTTTTTTTCAAACCGACGGAGAGTCCTTATCACGTTCTTAAATACATACGTTGGGCGCCATGCTGCCCAAATGTGTATCTAAGAAGGGGACTATTTCCCGGGGTCCCGTATTCACAAATTGCATCTGTGTCATATGCATTTCTTCATGCATTCATCCACCCATAATAGATGTTGGGGTTTTGATTCGCACTGGGTTTTGTTTCACTTTAGTAAAACATGGGATCGAGTCAAGCGCCTTCGCTTAAAAAGAGGTTCTATCAAGTCAAGGTCAAGAGCCTAGGAACCACCAGTCTAAAAGAATTGGGGCAGTTGATGGGTCAGCTCCAGCGACAAGCGTTTCGCAAAGCTTATGGTAAAATCTGGGACCTAGCCATGGTAGAAGTCTCCACAGAGGCCATTGCCTCCCTCGCCCAGTATTATGACCAGCCGTTGAGGTGCTTCACTTTTGGGGACTTCCAGCTGTCACCCGTGGTGGAAGAATTTGAAGAGATCCTAGGATGCCATCTAAGGGGAAGGAAACCATACCTCTTCTCAGGATTCTATCCCTCTTTAGCTAGAATTTCTAAGATAGTCCAAATCTCGGCGCAGGAATTAGACCACAGAAAGCAAGTCGAAAATGGGGTGGTTAGAGTACCGAGAAGATGTTTGGAGGCAAAGGCAAGAATCTTGGCAGGTAGAGGTGAATGGGCCCCGTTCACATCCTAGCACTGTTGATCTTCGGAGGAGTTCTATTTCCAAATGTGGATGGGTTAGTGGGCCTAGCAGCGATCGATGCTTTTCTCGCCTATCACGACCGCAAGGAAAGCCCGGTTGTCCCTATACTAGCCAATCTATATGACACCTTCGACTGAAGATGTGAGAAGAGCAGTGCAAGGATTGTTTGCTGTACCCCGGCCCTCTATGTATGGTTGGTTTCACACCTTTTTTGCCAAGAAGTGAGGCATCCTTGCCCACTAGAAAGCCACCATTCATGCACAGAGAAAAGAGGGGCAAATTGGGACCAACTCTTAGCAAGAAAAGAAGGAGCATTTGTCAACTCGTTCCCTCGTTGGAAAGAAGGAAGAACCGGGGTTCTTTTTTTGTGCGGAGGATTTCCGAATGTTCCCTTGATGGGGACAAGGGGTTGCATCAGTTACAATCCCGTTCTTACTATAAGACAACTTGGCTACCCTATGAGAGGGGCACCACTAGAGGAAGAGCTCGCGCCTATTATTGCACGAGGTTTCAATAAGACCAACATGGAGGCGCTTCAGAAGGTCCGCAAGGCATGGGAGATGGTGCAAAAGAAGGATACGAAACTCAGAGGCAATAACAATGGGCCCATTGGCAGCTACCGTAGGTGGTTGAAAGCCCGCATGCAAAGTTTGGATTGGCTCCCGAGTTTGAGAACCACTAAAGGGGTGGAAGTTGAGGCTCGAGAGGAAGATGAAGAGGTGCAGGCCCATAGGGCAGAATTCGAGCAAGCTCAATCAGTCAAAGAAAGGTTCAAATCAGCAGCTCTTAAGATCCGAAAGGAGAATGCCGAATTGAGAGACGTAAATACAACTACCACCAAGGCCTTGGAACAAGAGACCAAAAGGGCTCGTAGGGAAGAACACGGCCGAAACAAATTCCGAGGGGCTCTGTGGGGCAGTAACAGCGAGCTTAAGCTCCGGAGAGAGAAAAGGGACCAATCATGAGTAGACAGTTTGATCTTGAAGGATGAGCTAAAGGTTTGCCTAAGGTCCAAGAGAAGCTTGTCTCAGCATTTATGCGAGACAGAGACCAACATGCTAGCCATCATCAGCAAGTACCAAGAAGAATTAAATCTAGTCACGACCCACGAGCATAAAGTGGCGGACGAGTATGCCCGAGTGTACGCGGAAAAGGAGGCTAGGGGAAGGGTGATCGACTCGTTACATCAAGAGGCAACAATGTGGATGGACCGGTTTGCTTTTACTTTGAACGAGAGTCAAGAACTTCCCTGATTACTAGCCAAGGCCAAAGCAATGGCGAACACCTACTCCGCCCCTGAGGAGATCCACGGACTCCTCAGCTATTGTCAGCACATGATAAACTTAATGGCCCATATAATTAGGAACTGCTAGAAGTTTGTATTGTCACTCAGATCTTGACTAGTTATAACTTTTTGAATAAAATGAGTTTATCCCACGTTTTTACTCCAAAATTAGTGTGAATCAAATCACTCCCGCATTTTATCTCTAGCATGCATTCATTTTCTTTACGTACACCTCACGTTTGGTTTTTTAGGAAAGACGCCATAACTAAACGCGCCCCAAGGCATCCCTATTGCACCAGATCAAAATCTAGGACGATGGGTGACCAAGAGGAGGTACAGGAACAGATGAGAGCCGACATGTCGGCTTTGAAAGAGCAAATGGCTTCCATGATGGATGCCATGCTAGGAATGAGGCAACTAATGGAGAAAAACGCGGCCATCACTGCCATTGTTAGTTCGGCTGCCGAAGCAGACCCAACTCTCCCAGCTATCGCGCACCACCCAGACGTGGTAGGACAAGAAAGAAGCATACTGGGGAACATCAGCAACCCCCATCTGGGATACAACCGAGTGGCTTACCCTTATGGATTGCCACTTAATTACACACCAACAGTCATACGTGATGACGCGGGTCGTGTCCCTCCCCCTATCCTTGAAGGGGAACCTCCTCGACAGTCGGACAAGGTCCACGAGGATTGTTGGGAGCTTGCCCAAGGAGACATCGATTCCCACTCCATGTTCCCCGCCAAGGGGCCGGCGCCCAATGCACTACCTTAGCCCAACCTCATGGGAGAACCTCGAAACCCCCCAGCACAGCCTATATTCTTTTCCGCAGAAGGGCCACCCCCGGCAGCAGAAGAAAGGAGGAAGCTCGATCTCATCAAAGAGAGATTGAGGGTTGTTGAAGGCTTTGGCGACTATCCGTTCGCAGACATGACTGATCTTTGCTTAGTACCAGACGTCATCATCCCCCCGAAATTTAAGGTACCCGATTTCGATAGGTACAAGGGGACAACTTGCCCTAAGAACCATCTCAAAATGTATTGTCGCAAGATGGGGGCACATTCAAGGGATGAGAAGTTGTTGATGCACTTCTTCCAAGATAGCATGGCTAGGGCCGCGGTCATCTAGTACACCAATCTAGAAGCTTCCCGAATCCGCACTTGGAAGGATCTGATTAGCGCCTTCCTTAGGCAGTATCAGTACAATTTTGATATGACTCCCGACTGGACTCAGCTGCAGAACATGGTTAAGAGGGAAAACGAGTCCCTTAAAGAGTACGCTCAACATTGGAGGGACTTGGCAGTGCAAATAGCCCCTCCCATGGTCGAAAGGGAAATGATTACCATGATGGTAGAAACCTTGCCGGTGTTTTATTATGAAAAATTGGTGGGCTACATGCTTTCCAGCTTCGCAGACTTGGTGTTCTTCGGGGAAAGAATCGAAGTGGGCTTGAAGAGAGGGAAGTTCGATTACGTCTCCTCCATAGGCACCAACGCTAGGAGGATCGGAGCAACTGGGGCAAAGAAGAAGGATGGAGGTACCCATGTCGTCACTTCAATGCCCGCATGGATCAAGTTGCCGCAGATCTCCCACGGTACCCATCAGTACGTGCAACATCACCCGAGCTTCTCGGCTCGTGTCAGGGACTCCTCCAACTCAGCACCCGTACAAACTAGGGTGCTCGCGCCCATCCAAAAGGAGCCTCCCCAAGCTCCGGCTCCAACCCCGACTCGCTCGGCCAGCAATACCCACTTTGGCGCCGGTTCCAACGCAACAAGGAACTTTCCCCCAAGGCCGACTCCAGGATTTACCCCGATCCCAATGACGTACGAAGACCTCTTACCATCCCTTATCGCTTATCGGATGGTTGTGATATCTTCCGGGAGGATCTACCAGCCTCATTTCCCAAAGTGGTACAACCCTGACGCGACTTGCACATACCATGAGAAGACCCCGGGCCACTCAACTGAACAATGCTTGGCCTTTAAACACAAAGTCCAAAGTTTGATCGAAGCCGGATGGCTGACGTTTCAAGAAGATCGACCTAACGTAAAAACAAACCCGCTCGCCAATCATGGAGGGGGAGCAGTTAATGTCGTCGAGTCGGGTAGGCCGCGTAGGTCCAAACCTTTGAAGGACGTGACGACCCCCATAAGGCTCCAGAGGAAGATGAAGAGGTGCAGACCCCCATACTTCCTCGTGGTGGGCACGAGGAAGTTCTTGTTTAATGCATCCCGGTGCGCTACATAACATGGAAGCATGTTTAGCAGTAGAGGACCTGTTGCAACAGATGATGGACCAAGGCCGGCTGGAAGTCGGCAATGAGGGGGGTGAAGGGCAGCACATATGTATGTAGTCCACAGATGAAGAAGGTCTTAGGAAGCCTAAACCTTTGGTGGTATATTTCACCAGAGACGCGGCTCCCCATTCGCCCCAATACCCCTCGGTAGTTAAACCTCTTCTGTTTCCATACCAAAATAGCCCCACAGTTCCGTGGAGGTATGCGCTTCCAAGCGAAAGGAAGGAAGAACCCACCGACATCAGCTCGTTGTCGGCCAGAGTAACAAATATCACGGGGTTGAGCGGTGTGACTCGCAGCGGTCGCGTGTTCGTGCCCCCTGACCTGCCGACACAACCCGCAAACGTTAAAGGGAAGGCAAAGATAGCGGAAGAACAAAATGACAAAGTGATCCCCACTCCAAACGAGAATATTCCAGTGAAACGTTTTTCGGAGAAAAAGGATGGTTGTGGCAAGAAAGAAGTATCGCTAGAGGAGGCATGCGAGTTCCTCCACATTATTCAACAAAGCGAGTTCAAGGTCATCGAGCAGCTCAACAAAACCCCGGCCAGAGTCTCTCTTTTGGAACTGCTCATGAGCTCTGAGCCTCATCGGGCTTTGCTAGTAAAGGTCTTGAACGAAGATCATGTAGCCCGAGACATCTCCGTAGAAGGCTTTGGGGGACTCATCAATAACATCACTGCCAACGACTATCTCACTTTTGCTGAAGAAGAAATCCCTGCCGAGGGAAGAGGGCATAACAAGGCTTTGCATGTGTCAGTCAAATGCATGGACCATGTCGTGGCCAAGGTACTCATCGATAACGGTTCCAATTTAAACGTAATGCCCAAAAGCACGTTGGAGAAATTTCCGTTTAACGCTTCCCATCTAAGGCCAAGTTCCATGGTGGTCTGTGCCTTCGACGGCAGCCGCCGAGAGGTGAGGGGAGAGATCGACCTCCCTGTACAGATAGGTCCCCATACCTGTCAGGTTACCTTCCAAATAATGGATATTAACCCGGCTTACAGCTGCCTTTTAGGACGCCCGTGGATCCACTCGGTGGGAGTCGTTCCCTCTACACTCCACCAAAAACTGAAGTTCGTAGTGGAGGGGCATTTGGTCATTGTATCTGGGGAGGAAGACATCTTGGTAAGTTGCCCGTCCTCTATGCCATATGTGGAAGCCGCGGAGGAGTCATTGGAAACGACATTCCAATCTTTTGAGGTAGTAAGCATTGCCTCAGTAGATTCCCTCTCTAGGCAGCCTTGCCTGTCCGATACGGCAATGATGATGGCCCGGGTGATGTTGGGGAATGGCTACGAGCCCGGAATGGGTTTATGCAGGAACAATGGCGGCAGAACTAGTCTGGTAAGCACCAGAGGAAACCGCGGGAAGTTTGGATTAGGCTATAAACCCATGCAAGTGGACATAAGGAAAAATGTCGCGGAAAGGAAGAGCAGAGACCAAGGTTCACAATTGGGACGACAAGTCGAAGGGGCCCCGCCCTGCCACATCAGTAGAACCTTTATAAGTGCGGGTCTAAGATGCGAAGGCCAAGTCGCCGCGATATGCGAGGATGACCCCCGAGGGGAACAGTTTTAGTATGACCATGTCCTCCTGGCTTTCGACTAGGAAATTGGCGAGTGGAGGACCGGTCGGACGTTTACGCAACAAGCATAATGTAACCCTTTGTGGCTTTTAAACTCTACGGTTGGAGCTAGGCTTTAGATTTTCCTTTTGTTAAGGCGTTATGTCTTTTGTTCATGAATTTATAATATAAAGATTGTTCTTCGTCTGTTCCTGCGCCTCTACCCATTCTCATTCATTTGCATGTTTATTTCTTTACGCTTAAAACGCCAGATCCGATGACGAGTCCCTCGAAGGTACTAATACCCGGGACCTGGCCATCGATTTCAAGCAAGAAGCGGGTCAGACAGAGAGTGAAGAGGACAAGGATGTGGGACTTCCCCCAGAGTTGGAGAGGATAGTCGCTCAGGAGGTCCGAGAGATGGGGCCTCATCAAGAAGAGATAGATATAGTAGACTTAGGAATAGACAGTGGGAAAAGGGAAGTAAAGATAGGTACGGGTATGACCGCACCATCCGTGAAGAATTAATGGCCCTACTAAAAAACTACAAAGACATCTTTGCTTGGTCATACAAAGATATGCCTAGCTTGAGTTCTGACATCGTACAACACAGATTACCTCTAAATCCTGAGTGTTCCTCGGTAAAACAAAAGCTGAGGAGGATGAAGCCCGAGACGTCCTTGAAAATAAAAGAAGAGGTAAAGAAAAAATTTGATGCTGGTTTTCTGGCTGTCGCTCGGTACCCAGAATGGGTTGCCAACATTGTACCAGTCCCTAAGAAGGATGAGAAGGTACGAATGTGCGTAGATTATCGGGACCTGAATCGAGCTAGTCCCAAGGACAATTTCCCTCTGCCGCACATCCATATCCTCGTGGATAATACGACCAATTTCGCTCTGTTTTCCTTCATGGACGGGTTCTCCGATTACAATCAGATAAAAATGGCGCTTGAGGATATGGAAATGACTACCTTCATCAGCCTGTGGGGAACATTCTGTTATAAGGTGATGTCGTTTGGGCTCAAAGACGCTGGGGCAACTTATCAACGGGCTATCGTGGCTTTGTTCCATGATATGATGCACCGAGAAATCGAGGTCTATGTGGACGACATGATCGCCAAGTCTAAAACCGAGGAGGAGCACCTTGTCAACTTGCGGAAGTTGTTCGAAAGGCTTAGGAAGTATCGATTAAGGTTAAACCCTGCTAAGTGCACCTTCGAGGTCAAGTCGGGGAAATTGCTGGGTTTCATTGTAAGCCAGAAAGGGATAGAGGTGGACCCCGTAAAGGTGAAAGCCATCCGTGAAATGCCAAAACCGCGTATTGAGAAGCAGGTCTGAGGTTTCCTGGGGCGTTTGAACTACATTGCCAGATTCATATCACATCTCACCGCTATCTGTGAGCCGTTGTTCAAGCTCTTACGCAAGAACCAATCCATCTGCTGGAATGAGGACTGCCAAGAGGCGTTCGGAAGGATCAAGAAGTGCCTCATGAACGCTCCCGTGCTTATGCCGCCGGTGCCCGAAAGACCTCTCATCTTGTATATGACGATCCTGGATGAGTCAATGGGATGTATGTTGGGGAACATGATGAGTCAGGGAAAAGGGAGCGCGCCGTCTACTACTTGAGTAAGAAGTTCACGGCCTGTGAAATGAACTACTCCCTGCTGGAAAGAACGTGTTGTGCTTTAGTCTGGGCGTCCCACCGTCTAAGACAATACATGTTGAGCCATACCACTTGGCTGATATCCAAGATGGACCCGATCAAGTACATCTTTTAGAAGCCTGCTCTAACGGGGCGGATCGCCCGGTGGCAGGTTTTGCTATCTGAGTTCGATATAGTCTATGTCACCCAAAAGTCGATAAAGGGAAGTGCCTTGGTGGATTATTTGGCTCAGCAGCCTCTCAATGACTATCAACCCATGCATCCCGAGTTTCCGGATGAGGACATCATGGCCTTGTTTGAGGAAAAGCTAGACGAGGACCGAGACAAATGGATCGTGTGGTTTGATGGAGCGTCAAATGTTCTAGGCCATGGCGTTGGGGCAGCATTGGTCTCTCCGGACAATCAATGTATACCTTTCACAGCCTGGCTGGGGTTCGATTGCACCAACAACATGGCTGAATATGAAGCATGCGCCCTGGCCGTCTAGGCAGAAATTGACTTCAATGTCAAGCTACTCAAGGTGTACAGATGTTGGACAAGTGGCCTCAGATATCTTAAGAAGGGGGGGGGGGGTTGAATTAAGATATCACAAACTTTTCCTAATTAAAAAAATTCTATTTTGATTTTAACCCGTAACCCTAGATTCCTTAACAGTAAACTCTTAAGAAAATATGCAAGATAAACTTACTGAAAAGAAAGAATAAATAATAAGCAATTAAAGGAGTTTAAGGGAAGAGAGATTGCAAACTCAGATTTATACTAGTTCGGTCACACCCTTGTGCCTACGTCCAGTCCCCAAACAACCTGCTTGAGAGTTCCACTATCTTGTAAAAGCCTGTTACAAGATCTGAACCACACAAGGACAACCCTTCCTTTGTGTTCAGATTTCTTTACAACAAGAGACCCTCAGTCTCTTAATCCCTTTTCCTAATAAAGAAGAAGAGAAGAAGAAATCTCTCTTGAAAGAGGATAAAATGATTTTGCTTTTTAAGAAGATAATACCTTTTTGTTCTGAAAACTCTTTTTTTCAAATTCGTGTCTCAAGTCACATATATATAGGCCTTTGATGGCCATTCAAGAACCAAATGAAAAGATGTGACTGTTGAGAATATTTTCTGAAAATCTCCTCTAGTAATCGATTACAGTATGTGTGTAATTGATTACAAGCTTTAAAATTTGAATTAAAACGTTCAATAACTGCTGGTAATCGATTACCATATATGTGTAATCGATTACACAGTGCAAATTTTGAATTCAAATTTTAATAGCTGTTGTAAATCATTTTTGGCCACTGGTAATCGATTACATCCTCTGGTAATCGATTACCAGAGAGTAAATCTCTTGAAAAAGAATTTTTAACTTAAATTTCTTGGCCAAACCTTTTGCTACTTCAATTAGGAATTCCCTTCCTATTTAATATACCCTTCCTAAGACTCTAGAGACTGTCTTGATCATCCATCTTGAATATCTTTAATTTCTTTGTCTTGAATAAAGCTTTGAGAAGCATGTGATCCTTTGGCATCATCAAAACATTCAGCTTGATTCTTTGTCTACAATCTCCCCCTTTTTGATGATGACAATCCCTGAAATCAAGACAAGCTATATACAAGATGATAGCACACGTTCACACAACCCTTACTCCCCCTATCTTTTGGCATGTATGCCTAACTTTAAGGATTGATTTTTAATGATAGATTTCTAATTGATTTTAATTGATTTCTAACCCAAGTTCTCTCCCCCTTTGGCAACATCAAAAAGAACTAAGCAAAACAATCAATATCCAAACAAAGCCAAACATTAAACCAAAATAAGTCCAGACATTGTCATAACCAACCAAAGCAAAGTTGAGAAATATAATAGAAGTGCAAGATTACGATAACTAGAGCAACAAAAAGCCAAATACACGGCGATAAAAATAAGTACTAATAATACTTAATCATAATAATAAAAAAAATAAGCTAAGATGATGATGGAGGCGGTGGTGGTGGATCAAAGCAAGTACGGATGAAGGAGACATCTTCTTCAACCTTGGTGATCCTTGAATCCATGGCATCGAACCGCATGTCGACTTGCAATTCCATGGCATCAAACTTGTCACCAACAAAAGTCTGAAGACCATCGAACTTGTCCAAAAGCCTTCGAAGAAGAGAGGAATTATCTTCAACTGGTAGGTTGCCTTCATCATCAACGGGTTGAGCACCCTTTTTGACCCAAGAGCCATCATGCTCTTTGCGGTAACCAAAGGAGGCAATCACAGCAGCACCAATTAAAAAGGATCTCTTGATTGGAACATAAGGTTCAGAATGAAGAGGAATTTGAAAATGGCGAAGAAAGAGAGTGACAAGGTGTGAATATGGCAATGGAGCATTTAATCGCAATGCCTTATGCATGCGATATCTGACTAAGTGTGCCCAGCCAAGTTGACGCGCGGTATGAAAGGCCCACATGATAACAAGATCTTCCTCAGAAACCTAGGCAAGGTTGGAAGATCGTGGAAGCAAAATATGCACAATGAGATAATGAAGGATGCGGCTTTCAAAAGCCAATGAACCGACAAGAAGGCGTCCAGTCATATCCGCATGGTTGGTGCAAACCAACTGGCGGGCATCATATGCAGAGAAATCAAATTTCCAATCGTCATTCAGTGTACCTTCAAATTGTACACCGTCACTGGACAATTGGGTTAAGTTATGGAAAAGGGATTGGTCAATGACCATTTTTATCTCAATAACCTCAGAAATCAAAGTCCTTTCCTGAATTTCAAGGTTACAATAAAAAACTTTAACCAATTCAGAATAAACAGGCAATTGTAATGACATGAAAGGTATGAGACCTAAGTTCTGAAATGCTTGAATGCAATCAAAACTTTCAGCAGAAAAGAAATCCATATCTATGAACTTAGGGTCTATAATGGAACGAGATGAGAAAAGGTTTGAGTACCGTATCTGCTGTTCTTCGGAAGAAAACAGTGTGGAAGAGGATAAGGAGGGTGGAATTGGTGCTGTGGATGCGCTGGTGGCTCCAGAACGATGAGCTCTTGAAGCTGAAGTGGAGGTGGATGAACCCTTACGTTTCTTTGATGATTCTGCCATATGATGGAGTTTTTGCAGATTGCAATCGGTGAAATCAAAAGAAAAATGAAAAAAAGAAGAAGATTGCAAGTTACGGGAGTCGATTTGATGAAGAAATGAGTAAGGTAGGAAGGTTTGAAGGTTTGGGAATGGAGGGACGTCGCAAGGAGGAAGAGGCAGCGTAGGGCTTTTTGAAAAACGTGGTATTTATAGACCAGGACGCATTGTAATCGATTACAAGTACTGGTAATCGATTACAGGTGGAGGCAGCCTACTGGTAATCGATTACATGAAGACTGTAATCGATTACAAGCCAACTGTTCTAGTGTAATCGATTACAGTATTCATGTAATCGATTACCAGAACAAAACAATAGCCTTTTCCCAAAAGAAAACTTATTTCTAAGTCTAAAAACTTATACTATCTTAAGAGTTAATTATACCAACAAGAAAAGTAAAATAAATTAAACAGAAACAAGTGTCATACTTAATCAAAACACAATAAATCAATCATAAACTTTTCTATCCAAATCACTAAGGTCTAAAAGGCCAAATTCTCTTATTGAAAAGAATATATCCTTTGGGAGAGGTTTTGTAAAGATATCAGCAAGCTGATTCTTTGTATCAACAAACTCTAGCAAACGATCTCCCTTTAGAACATGGTCTCTTAGAAAATGGTGCCTAATTTCTATATGTTTCGTTCTAGAATGTTGTATAGGGTTTTTGGATAGATTTATGCCACTAGTATTATCATTCTTTATCAATATTATCATCTCATATCAACATTACCATCAATAACAATATCATCAGTAATCACATCCCACAAATACATGCATATAAATTTCATACCTAAGATTCACACTTCTCAGGTCTTCAAGCAACATAAGTCTAATAAAACGATACTATCATTTATCAATAGCTGATGTATCGCATCCCATTAATCGAAAACATTATTTTTCCTGAAAACCAGCATGCACAGGGGCATACATACATTCCCATAATTTGGTTCCCTAACCCCAATTATGGTATCAAAGCCATAAATTATAATAAACTCCCCTCACCTATCGTGAGCTCTTTGTCAGCTCCTCTCTATGTCGCTTAGAGACCTTTCTCGTTCACGTTCATCAGTCCAAACGCAAATTTCTATATACCAAATCAAAGGGAATTTAGTATAGATTTCAAAAATAAGGTTAATAATAACATTCAGGATCAACTAACCCTGTCAAAACAAAATGGGCTAAGGGGTGTTTTATGCAAAACCCTGATATATATATATCTATATATTATTAGTAATTATGTTTGATGTTTGATTATTTGTTGCGTTATTTTCATCCGTAATTATTTTTAAGGAGGTTAATTTAGTTAAAAGAGGGGTGTGGATAGATAAGGATCTAGCTTCTCAAAGAAGCCTCTTGAGAAAGCTTCTCAAAGAAGCCACGAGGAAGCTTCTGGAGGAAGCCTCTTAATGAAGCTTCTAAAGAGAGCTACATGAAGCTACCTCGGTAAAAACACTTCCCCACCTTCGTTAACTGTTGGATCTTCTCGAAATTTGGTCTACAACTTCAGAAGACACTTGTCCATGATCTGACCGTTGAGATCTTTGAGAAGATATCTGGAGTGTGCTCGAAGCTTCCGTTCCCGAGAGCATTTCTTATTTAAGCACTTCAGCCTTTGCTTTCGTGTAGCTTAGGAAAAACGTCATTTCTTCTTCTTTCTTTCTTCCAAAGCCATTTCTAAAGTTCCAAGCACTTTCTACATCACCCACAACCACCATTAGCCATCACAAACCATCGTTGTTCACCATTGAAACCCGACACCGAGAGGAACCCTTCAACCGAAGCGGAATCTTCCAACTTGGCTTGCGGTTTCGGTAGAGAACGAAACCCTAATCTGACCTTTCGTTTTCTTTCGAGGTAACCATGGTTCTATGCTTGTTTCTTGTTAGTTTCATTTTGTCTTTGCATTTTTCTGACTTTGGAACCGCCATTGCATGTCTTATGCTTCCTTTGAAAAACCTTAGAGAAAGAGACTTTGTAAATGTTATCCTTTCATGAAATCATGTTATTTTCGTAACCTACACTGAACCCCGACCACATTGGCGTGGTCGGAATTTCCAAATGTCGTTCCTTTGTAAAACCTGAAATGCTCTCAACTCTTTCATATAGTGATGTGGGTGTTTGACCCAAAGCACTGTTACTAGCTTTGTTTTCCAAAATCCATACTAAGTCTCCTTCGTTTTGGCATGGTAGAGGCTTGTGTGGAATCGACGAGCAAGGACAAAAAGGAATCTTCCAGTGACGCGACGAGGAATCTGTGGCGTAGCTCACGATAGGTGAGGGGAGTTTATTATAAAATTTACCGTTTTAACACCTTAGTTAGGGTCAGGGAACATAGCTATGAGGATATCTGCCTGTCCCTGTTGCATGCTGATTTTTCTTCAAAGAAAATTACGTTTTAACTAATGGGATGCGATATATATACATACATACATACATACATACATATATATATATATATATATATATATATATATATATATATATATATATATATATGTATGTATGTATTGTGATGAATGCTATTATTTTGGTTGTTTGAAATGTGTTGTTTGAAGACCGTGCGTGTGGAAATGATATTGTTGTGTTTGTTTGTTGATGTTGCTATTGAGGATTTTAATTGATATGTGATGATAATGATAATTATGATTATATTGATTTGAGATGACATTGTTAATAAAGACCATGTCAACATGAATTGTTATTATTGATGAATATGTGAATATGAAATGAGGTTGTTGTTGTTGTTGATCACGTCATTGAGATGAGATGATATTTTGTTGTGAATGACATGGAAATACGAATTGTTGATTGATGTTGGAAATGCATTAGCATGTGCATGTTGTGTATGTTCGTGGGGGGCACTGTGCACTGACCTTTCAGGGTCATTGGCACTAGCTTTTGGCCACGTTCATACGTTGGATGTTGTGTATGATGGTGGCGGGCACTGTGCACTGACCTTCCAAGGTCTTTGGCACTAGCTTTTGGCCACGATCATACGTCGTATGAAGTGTATGTCATTGGGGGTAGAGTGCATTGACTTTGTCGGATGGCCCAGACGTGGGTAACTAGTGTGGTTAGAGAATCTAAGCATTCCTGAGGGGATGCTTAGGTGCTTTAATTGGTCCATGGTCTTTGGCACTTACTTTTGGCCGTGATCATAGCTCATATGACACAGAAATAGAGTAACTGTGGCCAAGTGTACTTTGTACTAGGGGGCTATCACCTGGTAGGGAACACCTTTGGGCTCCCAGGCTGATCACCTATGGGAGGGGGCTGTTACGTGCACAACCGGGTGGTCTCGACAAACTCAGCACAGTTCCCTAAGTGGCAGTGTCGTGTGGACACGCTTAGGCTATTTCCTGATATTTTGTTATTGTTGGTATGTACCACATTGCATCTGAGTGGTTGAGTCAGGTGCATGCATCATTCTGTGCAGTCTTGATTGGGTCCATGGATGAATGATGAGTAATTGTTTCGATGTAGATGATGAATATTCGTTGGATATGCATGTTGAATAATGAATGTTGTGTTGCTCATCATGTTTGCCCATGTTCCTTGCTAATTGTGGTTATTTGGAATTGGTATTGGTTCTTTTTATAATGAACTCACCCTTGCAATTTTGTATCGTGAGGTTGATACCTGTGATGATCACGAACATTGTTCGTGGGAGCAGAATGACAGCAGCAGGGTACAAGAAGTAAGATTATGGTGAGGAGCCGCCAAGCCGACATGATGACGTTGGCGTTATTTTGGGAGAGAGTTGTGTTTTGTAATCAACTCCTCCGTAGTTGGTTTTTAAGTTTTATTTTGTTGAGTTAAAGATGTAAAACTGGGATTTTAATTATATCTATGAACAGATTTAATTTTCGTTATGTGTATGAATGTACCGAATTATTGTTTCAATGTAATTATGCATATTCACTTAAGTAATGGCGTGTTGTTGGATGAATTTATGTTGTGACAAAATCACTTCTATTTTCATAAGCAAAAATTAAGGGAGTTCTTTTTATAAAAATTGAAATTATCGAATATTAGAGTGTGGATACCATAGCGACGAGGTGGGTCGTTACATTTAGTGGTATCAGAGCAGGTCGAACCTTTCGGCCAGTGAGTTGTGAGTCTGCTATGTTTTTCTGTGCATTCTCTGGTTGTTTTGTTGAATGCTTGGTGTTGGTTGTTTGCTGATGTTTGATGTTCATTGTTTTCTATTAGCACTTACTCACTAGTTGTGTTTTAATGAGCTATAGAGATTTGATTGTTGTAGTCGTATTGAATTTGTTTTTCTGATGTCTGCTATACCATGAATTTCAATGCCGGGTCACAATTATCAACTGGCCACCTGTATAATTTGTGAAGGGCAATGGAATGATATGGCAAGCGATCAGAAAATGCAAATGATGAAAGTGGGTGTTAATGTCTTGAGGTATCAACTCTCAAGAGTAACTGAGTAGGAATTTGTGATGGTTGTGATTGTTGTGTGGTTCTTTGTTTGTGTGTATTCCTTCCACGTCTAACTCCCTGGTGTGTATAGGAGTGATGCGGACGAATGATCGTGTGATAGCAGATGCCCTTCAAGCTTAGTTAGCTATAGGGAATCCGAATGAGGAGATTTCTGGTAGGACATTCTTGATTGATTTGATTTGTTTGCCTTTGAGCCAGATTGATGTTATTCTTGGTATGGACTGGTTATCTTCCAACCATGTCTTGTTGAACTATTTTGATAAAAGTGTGGTGTTTGATGATTCTGGAGTGAGTAAGGATATGATGTTTATCTCTGCCAACCAAGTTGTGACATCTTTAAAGGAAGATGCTCAAGTATACATGATCTTGTCTAGCCTAGAATAGAGACAAAGGTTTCTATGTGTGACCTCCCTGTTGTTAGAGAGTTTCCTGAGGATATATCCGGTCTGCCACCTGAGAGAGAGATAGAGTTTTCCATAGACTTAGTACCTGGTGCTGGACCCATATCCATAGCTCCTTATAGGATGTCTCCTGTAGAGTTAACTGAGCTTAAGAAATAGTTAGAGGAGTTGTTGGATAAGCAGTTTGTTAGGCCAGTGTGTCTCCGTGGGGAGCCCAGTGTTGCTAGTGAAGAAGAAAGATGGAACCATGAGGTTGTGTGTGGATTATCGCCAGTTGAATAAGGTAACGATTAAGAATAAGTACCCTTTGCCTAGAATAGATGACCTTATCGACCAGCTGGTAGGAGCTTGTGTGTTTAGTAAGATAGACCTTAGGTCGGGTTATCGTCAGATCCGAGTGAAGTCTGAGGATATACCAAAGACTGCTTTTAGGACCCGTTACGGTCATTATGAGTATCTAGTCATGCCCTTCGGTGTGACTAATGCTCCAGGAGTGTTTATGGACTACATGAATAGAGTTTTTCACCCTTACCTTGATAGTTTTGTGGTAGTATTATAGATGATATTTTGGTATACTCCAAGACTAGAGAGGAGCATGAAGAATATTTGAGGATTGTGTTGCATACCCTTAAGGATCAACAACTCTATGCTAAGTTGTCCAAGTGTGAGTTCTGGTTAGTGAAAGTTAGTTTCCTAGGGCATGTGATATCTCAAGGGGTATAGCTGTGGATCCTCTAAGATAGAAGTTTCTTAAGTGGGAGAGTCCTAAGTCTGTTTTTGAGATTAAGAGTTTTCTGGGCTTAGCAGGATACTACCGAAGATTCATAGAAGGTTTTTCCAAGTTGGCTCTACCTTTAACTAAATGACTCGTAAGGGTCAAGCTTTTGTGTGGGATACCCAATGTGAGCATAGTTTCCAAACCCTTAAGGAAAGATTGACAACCGCTCCAGTGCTAGTTTTGCCTAACCCGAGAGAACCATTTGAGGTGTATTGTGATGCATCAAAGATGGGTTTAGGCGGAGTGTTGATGCAAAATGGCCAAGTGGTGACCTATGCTTCTAGACAACTTAAGACTCATGAGAGGAATTATCCCACCCATGATCTAGAGTTGGTGTTGTAGTTTTTGCCCTTAAGATTTGGAGACATTATCTGTTTGGCTCTAAGTTCGAGGTTTTAGTGATCATAAGAGCCTTAAATACTTGTTTAGTCAGAAGGAGCTGAACATGAGACAAAGGAGATGGTTAGAGTTTCTTAAGGATTATGATTTTGAGCTTAGCTACCATCCCGATAAAGCCAATGTAATGGCTGATGCCTTGAGTAGGAAATCTCTACATATGTCTTCCTTGATGGTTAGAGAGATGGATCTCCTGAACAGTTTAGAGACCTTAGTCTTGCACGTGAAGTTACTCCTAATAGTGTAAGATTAGGAACTTTGAGGATCACTAGTGAGTTACTAGGTGATATCAGGGAAGGTCAGAAGATTGATCCTTTTCTAAGGACTCAGTTAGAGGCTATAGAGTCAGGAAGGGACAGTAGTTTCAATGTTGGATCAGATGGAGTTTTGAGACTTCAAGATAGGATTTGTGTTCCCAATGTGCCTGAACTTAGGAAGATGATCTTAGAGGAAGGACATAGGAGTAATTTGAGCATCATCCTGGTGCTACCAAGATGTATCAGGATTTAAAGACGATGTTTTGGTGGTCCAACATGAAGAGAGAGGTTAGTGAGTTTGTGTATGCATGCCTAGTCTGTCAGAAGGCTAAGATAGAACATCAAGACCTTCAGGGAGTTATCACCCTTAGAGATACCCCAGTGGAAGTGGGACAGTATTTCCATGGATTTTGTGGTAGGACTACCTAGAACCGCTGAGGTTTAGATTCTATTGGGTTATTGTTGACAGATTGACTAAGTCTGCTCACTTCATTCCCATTAATATCAGATTTTCCTTGGAGAAGTTGACCACCTTGTATATAAGTGAGGTTGTCAGGTTACATGGTGTGCCATCTAGCATAGTATCTGATAGAGATCCTAGATTTACCTCTAGATTTTGGGAGAGCTTGAACACAGCGTTGGGAACCAAGCTTAGACTGAGTTCAGCCTACCATCCTCAGACTGATGACCAAACTGAACGGACCATTCAGTCATTGGGGGACCTTTTAAGAGCATGTGTCTTAGAACAAAAAGGAAGCTGGGAGAGTTTTCTTCAATTGATAGAGTTCACTTATAACAATAGTTTTCATTCTACCATTGGTATGGCTCCCTATGAAGCTTTGTATGGTTGAAGGTATAGAACACCCCTATGTTGGTTAGATCTCGGAGAAGGCCTCACCTCAGGACCAGAAGTGGTACAACAAACCACTGAGAAAGTTAAGTTAATTCAGGAAAGGATGAGAACTGCTCAGAGTAGGCAAAAATGTTATCATGATAAGAGGAGGAAAGATCTGGAATTCGAGGTTGGTGATCATGTATTCTTGAAAGTCACTCCATGGACTGGGGTTGGTCGAGCATTGAAATCCCGAAAACTCACACCTCGCTTTATTGGTCCTTTCCAAATTCTTAAGAAAGTTGGCCCTGTGGCATACCAAATTGCACTACCCCCGTCTCTTTCTAATCTTCACAATGTCTTTCATGTGTCTCAACTCCGTAAGTATATCCGTGATCCATCCCATGTGATTGAATTGGATGATGTACAAGTGAAGGAGAATTTGACATATGAAACATTGCCTTTGAGGATCAAGGATAGGCGAACAAAACACCTAAGAGGGAAAGAGATTTCGTTGGTCAAGGTGATCTGGGGAGGTGCATCAGGAGAAGATGCCACGTGGGAATTAGAAAGTCAGATGCGAGAAGCTCACCCATCCTTGTTTGAGTAAGGTAAATTTTGAGTACGAAATTTCTAAAAGGGTGGGAGAGTTGTAAAACCCTGATATATATATATCTATATATTATTAGTAATTATGTTTGATGTTTGATTATTTGTTGCGTTATTTTCATCCGTAATTATTTTTAAGGAGGTTAATTCAGCTAAAAGAGGGGTGTGGATAGATAAGGATCTAGCTTCTCAAAGAAGCCTCTTGAGAAAGCTTCTCAAAGAAGCCACGAGGAAGCTTCTGGAGGAAGCCTCTTAATGAAGCTTCCACACAAAGCTACATGAAGCTGCCTCGGTAAAAACGCTGCCCAGCCTTCGTTAACCGTTGGCTCTTCTCGAAATGTGGTCTACAACGTCACAAGACACTTGTCCATGATCTGACCGTTGGGATCTTTGAGAAGATATCCGGAGTGTGCTCGAAGCTTCCGTTCCCGAAAGCATTTCTTATTTAAGCACTTCAGCTTTTGCTTTCGTGTAGCTTAGGAAAAACGTCATTTCTTCTTCTTTCTTTCTTCCAAAGCCATTTCTAAAGTTTCAAGCACTTTCTACATCACCCACAGCTACCATTAGCCACCACAAACCATCGTTGTTCTCCATTGAAACCCGACACCGAGAGGAACCCTTCAACCGAAGTGGAATCTTCCAACTTGGCTTGCGGTTTCGGTAGAGAACGAAACCCTAATCCGACCTTTCGTTTTCTTTCGAGGTAACCATGGTTCTATGCTTGCTTCTTGTTAGTTTCATCTTGTCTTTGCATCTTTTCTGACTTTGGAACCGCCATTGCATGTCTTATGCTTCCTTTGAAAAACCTTAGAGAAAGAGACTTTGTAAACGTTATCCTTTCATGAAATCATGTTATTTTCATAACCTACACTGAACCCCAGTCACATTGGCGTGGTCGGAATTTCCAAATGACGTTCCTTTGTAAAACCTGAAATGCTCTCAGCTCTTTCATATAGTGATGTGGGTGTTTGACCCAGAGCACTGTTACTAGCTTTGTTTTCTGAAATCTATACTAAGTCTCCTTCGTTTTGGCATGGTAGAGGCTTGTGTGGAATCGACGAGCAAGGACAAAAACGAATCTTCAAGTGACGCGACGAGGAATCCGCGGGGTAGCTCACGATAGGTGAGGGGAGTTTATTATAAAATTTACCGTTTTAACACCTTAGTTAGGGTCAGGGAACCTAGCAATGAGGATATCTGCCTGTCCCTGTTGCATGCTGATTTTTTTGCAAAGAAAATTACGTTTTAACTAATGGGATGCGATATATATACATACATACATATATATACACACACACACACACACACACACACACACACACACACACACACACACACACACAGATATATATATATATATATATATATATATATATATATATATATATATATATATATATATATATATATATATATATATATATCTGTGTGTGTGTGTGTGTGTGTGTGTGTGTGTGTGTGTGTGTGTGTGTGTGTGTGTGTGTGTGTGACCGTGCGTGTGGAAATGATATTGTTGTGTTTGTTTGAATTGTTGTTGATGTTGCTATTGAGGATTTTAATTGATAATGATAATTATGATGATATTGATTTGAGATGACATTGTTAATAAAGACCATGTCAACATGAATTGTTATTATTGATGAATATGTGAATATGAAATGAGGTTGTTGTTGTTGTTGATCACGTCATTGAGATGAGATGATATTTATGTTGTGAATGACATGGAAATACGATTTGTTGATTGATGTTGGAAATGCATTGGCATGTGCATGTTGTGTATGTTCGTGGGGGGCACTGTGCACTGACCTTTCAGGGTCTTTGGCACTAGCTTTTGGCCACGTTCATACGTTGGATGTTGTGTATGATCGTGGAGGGCACTGTGCACTGACCTTCCAAGGTCTTTGGCACTAGCTTTTGGCCATGATCATACGTCGTATGAAGTGTATGTCATGGGGGGTAGAGTGCACTGACCTTGTCGGATGGCCTAGACGTCGGTAACTAGCGTGGTTAGAGAATCTAAGCATTCCTGAGGGGATGCTTAGGTGCTTTAATTGGTCCATGGTCTTGGGAACTTACTTTTGGCCATGATCATAGCTCATACGACACAGGAAATAAAGTAACTGTGGCCAAGTGTACCTTGTACTAGGGGGCTGTCACCTGGTAGGGAACACCTTTGGGCTCCCAGGCTGATCACCTATGGGAGGGGGGCTGTTACGTACACAACCGGGTGGTCTCGACAAACTCAGCACAGTTCCCTAAGTGAGAGTGTCGTGTGGACACGCTTAGGCTATTTCCTGATATTTGGTTGTTGTTGGTACGTACCACATTGCATCTGAGTGGTTGAGTCAGGTGCATGCATCATTCTGTGCAGTCTTGATTGGGTCCATGGATGAATGATGAGTAATTGTTTGGATGTGGATGATGAATATTCGTTGGATATGAATGTTGAATAATGAATGTTGTGTGTGCTCATCATGTTTGCCCATGTTCCTTGCTAATTGTGGTTATTTGGAATTGGTATTGGTTCTTTTTATAATGAACTCACCCTTGCAACTTTGTATCGTGTGGTTGATACCTGTGATGATCATGAACATTGTTCGTGGGAGCAGAATGACAGCAGCAGGGTGCTACAAGTAAGATTCTGGTGAGGAGCCGCCGAGCCGACGTGATGACGTTGACATTATTTTGGGAGAGAGTTGTGTTTTGTAATCAACTCCTCCGTAGTTGGTTTTTAAGTTTTATTTTGTTGAGTTAAAGATGTAAAATTGGGATTTTAATTATATCTATGAATAAATTTAATTTTCGTTATGTGTATGAAATGTACCGAATTATTGTTTCAATGTAATTAGGCATATTCACTTAAGTAATGGCGTGTTGTTGGATGAATTTATGTTGTGACAAAATCACTTCTATTTTCATAAGCAAAAATTAAGGGAGTTCTTTTTATAAAAATTGAAATTATCAAATATTAGAGTGTGGATACCGTAGCGACGAGGTGGGTCGTTACATTTTAGGTTATACTGCAAAGAGTTCAGCGAATGTGACCAAAGTTCAACGAAGGTCACCAAAATAACATTAATTTTATAAAAAGGTAACTTCTACAACATCTCATTTTCAAGGGTTTTTCGAATGAAGTGTAAAAACTTCCTATTACAGTACCCAAAACACAAGGGACACTACGAGAAGCTCAAACTAACTAGGAGAAAGACATAGAAGTCAAGATTACCTGAGAAAAACTACAAAAGAAAGAATTGACAGCTTGTTCTCCGTTGAACCCTTGAGGTGGATTATGAGAATTTCACTTTGATTAAAGTGTTCCTCTGTGTGGTGGTCCAGAGGCAAGCAACGACAGCTCGTGGTGGCCACTGGTGATTGTGGGTGGTGGAGGAGGAGTTTCTAGGGTTGTTTGGGAGGAATTTTGAGAGAAAAAGGCGTGTAATCGTATTTTTAACGCTGAAGAACATATTTATAATCTACAGATGTCGCTAAGCGGGAATCCACTTTTCACATTAAGTGCGACATTTCGCGCTGAGTGTAATTCCTCTCTGATTGGAATTGCGCTTAGCATGCTTGTCTCACTAAGAGAGATGTCCAAGAGTGTTATTGGGAAAATCCCAACAGTCAAAGCATGAAAATGTGGGTTACAAACCTAGTTCAAATTGAAATGAGATCCAATGGTTAGCGAGTCTGCTATCATGGTTTTACCAGAACAGGTTCAGCTAAAACTTGAAATCTCATAATTTCAACCTAAGTCAATAAAACTCCATATGACTCAACATCCACATCAAGAAAATCACGCATGGCTAATCCACACAATACCTCAACTCATCCAAATCGATCACATAATCAAATAACACGAGAAATACATTAAACGTCAATTTTTCAGTTTGCAAAATTTCAAGATGTTACAGTTTGTACTGAGTGGACTTGATGTACATCTCCATTTTTTCCTTCCAATTAGGATAGTCCTCTCCTGTGAATCTTGGTGGTCACATGAGGGATGCTCCCTCAATAATGAATTGGCAATTGTTATCTACCATCAGGATCTTTTCCTCTAGTCACTGTCAGGTGCTCAACCCTTAGAGGTCCAGTTCTGATAACAAACTATAAAGGCAAGTAATACAAGAAAGGGGTTGAATTGTGATTTTAGAAAATTTTAAAGCTTTTTTCAAGAAGAACATAGTTGTCATCTAAAGAGAAACTTTGTAAGATAAATAAAAAAAATTTGAAAAAAAAAACTTTCAGAAGATGAAAATAGATTTTGCAAAATAGATAGAGTTTCAAACTATAATCCAATTCGAACCCTAGGTCAGTTTAAAGCAGAGAAGAAATGAAAGCACATAAGACACAAAGATTTGTACCAGTTTGTCTCTGCCATTGAGACTACGACCAATTCTTAGCTAACTACTAAGTTTCTTTAACTCCAACAAAGTTATAAGTATTAATTATTGCCATTTTTGGCTTTTACAACTCAAGCTTTACATCAAGCTTGTTACAACCAATATTCTTTGTCCTACCAAGCCACTGTTGGCTCTACACAAATCATAAGATTTGTTATTTTTTTGTACACTGACTAACTCTTAATCATCTTATAGATGGATGTACAATCTCATCACTTATCTTTTCTTTTGAGGTGTTCAAGGTGTTATCGGAGCTTTTTTGAACTATTTAAAAATTTATAGAAAGCTTTTTATAGAAAGAATTTAAATGAGAGAGCGTAAGTTCATAACCATGTATTCAAAGATTCTAGTATTTATAGGTCTTCTTCAACAAGTGTTCATTGTTTCCATATGGATAGACTTGAGCTCGTGTCTAAAGATTGTGGTTGTTAGAGAATTTAATGCTTGCTTTAAATGCATGTACTTCTTCATGCCGGAAAACCACTCTTGTGAGCTTTTATGTTACTTCAATAGAAAACCACTTGCCACCAATAATGCATGTCTTTTGATGGTGTTTGGCAACTTTCAGATCTTGAACTTCATTTATTCTTCATAGGATTCGACTGATCCTAGGAGAATGTTTCTACAAAATGAATCTCAGACACAGAGAGATAAATGAATTCTTAAATACCATTGATTTAATGTTGTATCAGATCATTGGGTGTCTCTTCTATCATCTGATAATACAAACACAAATGTATAAGGCACGATTTGATATCGCATAAGACGCAGATTTTAGCCTTTGTATTTATTTGCATCTAATCAAAATAATTAAGGGTCATGATTTGTCTTAAGACACAAATGTCTTTTTACTTAACACTATCAAATATAATGTGCTTACCAAAATAAAAAGAGAGAGATTAGAATTAAAAAACATCTGGTGTTTCCTTTCAAAATGATTACATTAGTAAGTTACTATTTTTTTGGGTACTAAAGATATAAAATTAGGGACATGTGTCTTTTTAATAATTTGTAGTTGGGACAAAAAGTTGTCTTGTAATTTTTTTAGTAACAAAATTATAGATTTTGTCTTGTTCTCATCTGTCTAATTTGTTTTGTCTGGTACAGTGCCATAATTTTTAATGAATCAAACAAGCACTTAATTTATTGTGGAGTCTATTAATGACACACGCACTCATTTTTCATGAAAGTGGAAGCATTTGGTGGACTATTAACAATATAAGTCTCATCCATTGGTTGAAAAAAACTATCTCTTAAATTATGAGTAGTATCATTAAATATAATCAACACTTAAATCATTTAATTTTGTGTATTTTTGGAATACAATTTAAGTTTATGATATTATAAATTAAAATAAGTAATTTAAACATTTTTATTGACCTGGTGAATTAATTGTTTGTTTCTTATATATAGAATTAGTAATAATATTTAAACTTTCAAACAATATAAAATGTGAAAAGAGTACAAATGAGGGTTGCAAACAGCAACCCCGACTTTGAATTTTCACAAACTTGTCGTATTAGCTGGCCCAGTTTCACGTTGAAAACGTCAACGATGCAATCAAATTGAGATGTTTCTTTCTACATTCCATAAAAATCAAACAACCTCCCCTTTATATTTCGGAAAGCTGAATCCGAAATGTAAACAATATCTTTCGAATTAGGTTATCTAGATTCTAGAATATAGAGGGACATTGTTTGATTTTTATAAGGTACAAGAAGCTTTAGTTCCAAACTGGCCTTGATTCCTTCCTTAAGTCCTTTGGGCTTGGACATACAAAATTGCTTTACTGGTTGAATCAGCTCATGCTCTCTTTATTTTATTTTTTATCATTAATTGTTAATTTGAAAGAAAACAAATTAAATCATCATATAAAAAAGAATATTAAATGACCTTTCCTTTCAAATCAGTCTAATGTTAATATGAGAATATTGCTATGGTATGTAATCTACTTGTAATCTTTTTATAATTTTTAAAGCACGTGATATGGAGACATCATTCTAACACATAAGTCTATGACTTTTGCTTAGTTGTCAATTTATTCAATCTATTTTTTTTCTACTTTCATAAAACCAAATGAAAAACTACATGTTCTTTCCATAAAAGTCCTTTTTTTTTCTTTTTCTCTTATAACTCCTATTCTTTGAGAAAACTCTCTTGTTGGCCAAACAAGTGGTATCAGACCAAGAATCTTGTTTACAGGTTAAAAACTTCAAGAATAATTATGGCCTCATTTAACTTTCCATTTCTTGAGGGAAATTCTTTAAAAGGAATCTTATGTTCAATGGTGAGGGTTATCACTATTGGAAAACCCGAATGCAGATCTTTATTGAAGCCATAGATTTAAATATATGGGAAGCCATTGAATTTGGTCACGTTATTCCTACAATGGTAGTGGGAAATGCAACTATAGAAAAACCTAGAGAAGAATGGGATGATGATGAAAGAAGAAAGGTTCAATACAATTTAAAGGCAAAAAATATAATCACTTCTGCATTAGGCATGGATGAATATTTTAGAGTCTCAAATTGTAAAAATGCAAAAGAAATATGGGATACATTACAAGTAACCCATGAAGGGGCATAACTGATGTCAACATATCTAGAATAAACACTCTCACACATGAATATGATCTATTTAGAATATATCAATATGAGACCATACACGATATGAAGAAGAGATTTACTCATATAGTTAATCATCTTGCATCATTGGAAAAAATATTTCATAATGAAGATCTCATTAACAAAGTGCTGAGATGTTTAAGCAGGCAATGGCAACCAAAAGTAACAGCAATTGCAGAATCAAGAGATCTCACTAATATGTCTCTTGCCACTCTCTTTGGAAAACTTCAAGAACATGAAATGGAACTTATGAGACTCCATCAACATAAAGAGAATGATAAAAAGAGGAAAGGAATAGCACTCAGAGCCTCATCATCTTCTATTCAAGAAGAAAGTGACAAAGAGGACTTGACTGAAATAGAAGAAGATGATGATGATTTCAAATTTTTTGTGAAGAGATTCAATAAATTTTTGAGAAACAAAAGAAATCAAAGGAAATCAAGCATCAATCCAAAGAAGAAAGGAGAAAATTCCTCCTTAGCCCCGAAATGCTATGAATACGATCAACCTAGACACATGAGATTCGAATGTCCTGTCTTTAAAAGAAGAATGGAAAAATCCGACAAGAGGAATTTCAAAGAAAAGAAAGAAAAGAAAGCATACATCACTTGGGAAGATAATGACATAAATTCTTCAAGTGATTCAGAAAATAAAATCATAAATATGAGTCTCATGGTGAAAGACTATGAAAGCGGAGAAGAGCAAAGTTGATACATTGATAGTGATTGCTCCAAACACATGGCGGGAGATGCATCAAAGTTTATTCATATTTCTCCCAAAAATAGTGAACATGTAATCTATGGAGACAACAAACAAAGGTAAAATTGTTGGAATTGGAAAAATAGGTACGAATTCCTCTACCTCCATAGAAAATGCTTTACTTATTGATGATCTTAAGCATAGTTTATTAAGTATTCATCAATTATGTGATAAATGCCATTTATCCAACAAGAGGATTTTAATGTTTGTCTATTTTTTTTTTATTTTTTGCCTATGGTTGTTAATTTTTGATTGAGTTTTGATGATTGTTTTCTGCTTGAGTTTTGATTGTCTTCAATGATTGTGTTTGAGGGTTATGTTGATTATCTTGATGATTGTTTTTTATGATTGTTCTTGATTGAGTTTTGATTGTCTTTGATGATTGCTTTTGATGATTTTTTTTATTATTATATATTTTGATTATTTATACCGAATATGTATTTTTGTGAGTGCAAAATAGTTAGTTTTAAGACCTTTTGATATCATTTGATTCTCATACATTCAAACAAGCGGTAACATTTTCTTTTGGGCCAAGAAATGGTACTTTGAACGGTATGACATGCTCTACTCTTTTAATTCATTATAAATTGCTTAATGCTATTCTCCTCTCTGCTCATGATTTGTTTTTTGATGTTGACAAAGGGGGAGAGATAGATAAAAGATAAGATAGTAAAGGAACTTATCTATTTTATTTATGAGACAGTTTTTTTATATATATGAAATCTTCAACTGTTTCATATAAGCAATCATTGCAAAATCAAGGGGAGTAAACTATAAAGATAGATATTCTTTTGTTTTTACTGCTAACCTACAGATGATTGTCATCATAAAAAAAGAGGAGAATGTGAATCATGCAGGTTTCATGTTTTGATGATGCCGAAAAGAATTTGCTTGATAATTATTCTCATCATCATAAAGGGGGAGAATGTGAATAATACAGGTTTTGATGATGCTGAGAAAAATTCACTTGATAATGATTGTCATCATAAAAAAGGGGGAGATTGTGAATGTATGAATACATGATTTTGATGATGTCAAAGAATTATCAAACAAGTTGCTTTCAAGATCACTTCAACAAACATTCAAAGGTTAAATATTGCTTCAAGATTAAGATAAGGTTGCTTCAAACAAACAAGCATTGTTTCAAGATTCGTTCAAGATCAGCTTTTGCCTCGAAACACATTGTTTCCAACATGTCAAGGCTCTAGTAATCGATTACCAGGCAATGTAATCGATTACCAGAAGACGAGTTTGCAAATCAGCTTCTTAAAAGGGTTTGAAATTTGAATTTTGAATGTGTAATCGATTACTATTTATGTGTAATCGATTACCAGCAACGAAACTCTTGAAATTCAAATTGAAAAGTCACGACCCTTCAAAATATAATTGTGTAATTAATTACTGGTAATCGATTACCAGTGAAAAATTTCAAAAAAAAATCTTTTTGAAAAGACACATCTCTTTAAACCATTTTGAAAAGGCACGAAGGGCCTATATATATGTGTGTCTGACTTCAAAAAGAAAGAGAGAGATATTCTAAGAGAACTTCATTGTCAAATGCTCTCTTAACAACTCTTGGATAAACACTTGCAAATCTATTGAGAATTCATCCAGGAACATCAAATTGTCTTATCCACTCTAAAGGAGAGAAATCTTTCTGTTCATCTCAGAAAGTAAGTTGTAATCAATAGACTGATTGTCTCTTGAATTGTGAGTTTCCTGAACACAAGGGAAAGAGATTCCTTGGGTGTTCAGAAGTTGTAAAAAGGTTTTTTACAAAGTTAGTGAAAATCTCAAGTGGGCTGCTTGAGGACTGGACGTAGGCATGGGAAGTGGCCGAACCAGCATAAATCAAGTTTGCATTTCTCTCTTCCCTTATCTCATTTAATTCACCCCTCCTCTCTTAAGTTATTGAGACCACTTGTCCAACAAACTCATGTTTTTCATCTCATAAAAGAACAACTCATAAGAATATAATTTGAGTAAATTATACTCACACCTTCAGTATTTTTTTAAAATTGCATTCAATATTCCTCCTTTTTTACACCCTACTAAAAAATTCTTTAATTGTTTAGCTTGCATTATATACACTCAGATCCGCTCCCTCCTAAACATCATTTAATAATTTAACATAAAGTAGGTACATGTTGATTACATGACTTTTAATGAAAATTTATGTCTAAAATACCTTCATCTTCTTCCCCTTAACTCCATAAAAGACATGACACCATTTTCAACATGAAAATATTTAAACATTCTTCTTTCTTTTTCTTTTTACTCTAATTTCATATGAACCCTACTTTTTGTTGGACGTGCAACCACCTTGTTGGTACGCATGTGTTAACACCTTTTCTTCTTCTTCTTCTTCTTCTTCTTCTTCTTCTTCTTCTTCTTCTTCTTCTTCCTCTTCTTCTTCTTCTTCTTCTTCTTCTTCTTCTTCTTCTTCTTCTCTTTTTAGTTCAATTTTTTTGGAGTGTGTTGGGTCATTTGGTTGCTGCGCTTTTGTTGGACGTGTTCCCAACAATGCCTATTGATTGAATATGGTCATTTACTTCAAATTTTAGTGTTTTACCCCTACATTTGTGTTTTTAACTCATTTCTTTGAAATATTTATTTTTGATGACTAGGTGTTTAATATAATGTCTCAATCAAGAGCTACATTTTGAATAAGAACACATTGTTAATTTATTTTTCTTATATTTTCTTCTTAAATTATATTTATCTATCTATAGTTCTATCTATATAGATAGATAGATATCTATAGTTATAAATTTTTGTTTGTTGTCCCCATCAATCAAAATTAAAATCTCTTTTCTATAGGAACGACCAATCACAGAAATTAATTATATCCCTTTCAAATTGTTAGATTAAGTACATAATAATACTTTTCCTCTATAAAAAAAGGTAAAATTAGTCCATCCAGGAACTTCTGAATAAAATATGAATACATTAGATTAGGCTACACAAAAAATTATTTGACTTCCATTCAAAGTTCGCAAAAAAGGTCTTAGAAGATTAAAAAGGTCTGTTGAGCGCCCCACTGTTATGTCATAATAGATTCGAACACTTGCCCCGGATTGACTTCGAGATCATAATTGTTCTAGTGACTAACTAAAGAAAATAGATTAAATTAAAGAAAATATAAAATAGATAGTTGTGAGATAGAAGAGAAAAAAACTCAATAGAAACATCTCTAATAAGTTCACAAATTCTGTTTTATGTTGGCAGGTCTCTTTGCATGTGTTGTCTAGAAAGAGGAGGACTCAATGATTATTCGTTCACCATAACTAGAAGTGAAAATTTTGGTAGATAGAGATCCCATAAAAACTTCTTTCGAGGAATGGGAAAAACCAGGTCATTTCTCAAGAACAATAGCTAAGGGACCTGATACTACTACTTCGGTCTGGAACCCACATGCTGACGCTCATGATTTTGATAGCCATACTAATGATTTAGAGGAGATTTCCCGAAAAGTTTTTAGTTCCCATTTCGGCAAACTCGCTATCATCTTTCTTTGGATGAGTGGCATGTATTTTCATGGTGCTCATTTTTCCAATTATGAGGCATGGTTAAGTGATCCTACTCACATTAGGCCTAGTGCTCAGGTGGTTTGGCCAATAGTGAGCCAAGAAATATTGAATGGTGATGTAGGGGGAGGGTTCCGAGGAATACAAATAACCTCCAGTTTTTTTTCAGATTTGGAGAGCATCTGGAATAACTAGTGAATTACAACTCTATTGTATCGCAATTGGTGCATTGGTCTTTGCAGCCTTAATGCTTTTTGCTGGTTGGTTTCATTATCACAAAGCTGCTCCAAAATTGTCTTGGTTCCAAGATGTAGAATCTATGTTGAATCACCATTTGACAGGGCTCCTGGGGTTAGGATCTCTTTCTTGGGCAGGACATTAAATACATGTATCTTTACCAATTAACCAATTTCTAAATGCTATAGTAGATCCCAAAGAGATTCCACTTCCTCATGAATTTATCTTGAATCGGGATCTTTTGGCTCAACTTTATCCGAGTTTTGCCGAGGGAGCAACTCCCTTTTTCACCTTGAATTGGTCAAAATATGCAGAATTTCTTACTTTTCGTGGAGGATTAGATCCAGTAACTGGAGGTCTATGGCTGACCGATATTATACACCATCATTTAGCTATTGCAATTCTTTTGTATAGGACTAACTAGGGTATTGGTCACGGTATAAAAGACATTTTAGAGGCATATAAAGGTCCATTTATGGGCCAGGGTCATAAAAGTCTATATGAGATCCTAACAACGTCATGGCATGCTCAATTATCTATTAACCTAGCTATGTTAGGTTCCTTCACCATTGTTATAGCTCACCATATGTATACTATGGTACACAACTGTCATTGTTTACACATCATATGTGGATTGGTGGATTTCTCATAGTCGGTGTTGCTGCGCATGCAGCTATTTTTATGGTAAGAGACTATGATCCAACTATTCGATACAATGATCTATTAGATCGTGTCCTTAGACATCACAATGCAATCATATCACATCTTAACTGGTATGTATATTTTTAGGCTTTCATAGTAGTAGCAGTGGGCGGTAAAGTTGCTTTGTTACCTATTCCGTTAGGAACTGTGGATTTTTTAGTCCATCATATTCATGCATTTACAATTCATGTAACAGTATTGATACTCCTAAAGGGTGTTCTATTTGCTCGTAGTTCACGATTAATACCGGATAAAACAAATCTAGGTTTTCGTTTTCCTTGTGATGGACTAGGAAGGGGGGAGCATGCCAAGTATCCGCTTGGGATCTTGTCTTCTTTGGACTATTTTGGATGTACAATTCCATTTTGATAGTAATATTCCATTTCAGTTGGAAAATGCAGTCTGATGTTTGGGGTAGTATAAGTGACCAAGGGATAGTAAATCATATCACAGGAGGAAATTTTGCGCAGAGTTCCATTACCATTAATGGGTGGCTCCATGATTTCTTATGCACACAGGCATCCCAGGTAATTTAGTCTTATGGTTCTTCATTATCTGCATATGATCTTTTTTTCTTGGGTGCACATTTTGTATGGGCTTTTAGTTTAATGTTTGTATTCAGCAGGCGTGGTTATTGGCAAGAACTTATTGAATCCATTGTTTGGGCTCATAATAAATTAAAAGTTGCTCCTGCTACTCAGCCTAGAGCCTTGAGCATTGTACAAGGACGTGCTGTAGGAGTAACACATTACCTTCTAGGTGGAATTGCCACAACATGGGCATTCTTCTTAGCAAGAATTATTGCAGTAGGATAATAGCTAGGAGGATTTGAAAATCGTTATGGCATTAAGATTTCCAAGGTTTAGTCAAGGCTTAGCTCAAGACCCCACTACTTGTTGTATTTGGTTTGGTATTGCTACCGCACATGACTTCGAAAGTCGTGATGATATTATTGAGGAATGTCTTTATCAAAATATTTTTGCTTCTCATTTCAGGCAATTAGCAATAATTTTTCTGTGGACTTCCGGGAATCTGTTTCATGTAGGTTGGCAAGGGAATATTGAAGCATAGGTACAGGATCCTTTACATGTAAGACCTATAGCTCATGCAATTTGGGATCCTCATTTTGGTCAACCGACTGTAGAAGCTTTTACATAAGGAGGTGCTCTAAGCCTAGTTAATATAGCCTATTCTGGTGTTTATCAGTGGTGGTATACAATCGGTTTACGTACTAATGAGGATCTTTATACTGGAGCTCTTTTTCTATTATTTCTTTATACTATTTCTTTAATAGCGGGTTGGTTACACTTGCAACCAAAATGGAAACCAAGCGTTTCGTGGTTTAAAAATGCCGAATCCCGCCTCAATCATCATTTGTCAGGATTATTCGGAGTCAGTTCCTTGGCTTGGACAAGGCATTTAATCCATGTCGCTACAAGTGTTAGCAACAGTCAAGTAAGAGTCAAATATTAAAGGAAAAATTGTTATTGCCTTAAGAAATGTCCATTCACCAGGTCAATTGTTAATTTTTTTATTGAGTATTTAACAAAGATGTTAGGGCAATTTTATTTGCTCACATATTTCAATTGACGTTAGTTAACGATATTAACAAAAGAGGGATAAAAGTAATGTAAAAAATGGGATGGATATCAGGTGCAATTTGAGAAAAATATAGGGAGTGCAAGTGTAATAAAGATGTTAGGGCAATTTCGTCTGCTCACATATTTCAATTGGCATTAATTAATGACGTTAATAAAAGGGGAGTAAAAGTAATATAAAAAAGTGAGAGATATCAGGTGTAATTTCAGAAAAATATAGGGGTGCGAGTATAATTTACTCATATAATATCTTATAAAGATAAGAAATTGTGGTAATTTTCCTTTATAGCTTTTAGATGTTAAGATTCTTTTTATCGGCAAATGTTAATTGTTAGTTTATTAATTTTTGTTAGTCGGATAATTTGAACTCACAACTTCTCTCCCCTTTCCTTCTCCTATCATAATCAAGCAAACCTTATATCTTCTAAGGTAAAAAGTGCATTGAAAGATATAATAATATATAATTATTAATATTCAATTTGAAATATCACAATTTTCTGTGCAAAAGAAAGAAGGAAAAAGAAAATGATTAATCTAATTAAGTGTCACAATAAGGTAGAAAAAAGAAAAAAAAAAACAAGGTCAAAATTTCTAGGCAAAGATGACTTTATTAATTAAAAGAAATCCAGTTTCAACACAAGATGTGTTTCTGGTTTAGAGAAAAAAAAAACTGTACATATAGCATGTCACAAAAGTGAATTATTAAATTTATTAAAAAAAGTCATAAACCAATTAAAAAAAGTCATAAACCAATTAAAAAATATATATTTCTTATTGTCATAGTTAAGACAATCGTGCAAATGCAAACGTTTAAATCTAGTTATGTATAACTTTTCTCTCTCAACCCAGTACTTGATGGCACTAGCACCAGACTACTTTCACTTCGATCTGGCAACACTTAAGGATCAATATGAAATTATCAAAATGCATCAACATTGAGATTTTATTAACAGCATAATGAACTAAAGCCAGTAGGAACATAAGGTATGATCAGCTGAATTAAGGCAAAGGTTTGTGTCAAAAAACCGAATTGAGCAACAAGTCTTGTGTGAACTTCTCTGCAGCAGACTCAGGCAAGCATATGCACACAATCATAGAACCACCACTACAATCAGCTTCCCCTTCTGGTAGAAACACACAAACCTGAGGTGTTGGTGTTAAATCTATAGGACCAGCATAAAGTGGTCTACCCCACCCAAAATCTGCACACTTATAAATTGAGAACCTAGTCCATTGAGTTATGGTTAGTTTCCCACCAAACTCAAGCTGCCTTGGCCTATCCACTTCAACCAAATCCACTGTGGATCTCAAATACTCCTCCGAGACACTCTGTCTCGCCTCGCGCACCAAAAGGGTAGTCTCTGGGAGCTTTCCATGAACAAGCTCTGAGACAGTGCTTGTTGTGCAAGCAACACACACCACATTGCCATAAAACCCTTCTCTCAGTGGAGGATTCCGAAGCTTCTGCCGAGCATTGACCGAAAATGTTAGCCTAAGTTGGTAATCTAGTGGTCTTACATCAAGAGCTTTCACCCAAGATCTCCAAATATGTGCTGCCATAGCATCAAAAGTGGTGCAGCCTGCAGCATCATATGGCTGAGCAAGAGATTTTACGTGGTTCTGGAACTCACGCTTGATCCTGTAACACTTCTGAACAGGCTTGGTTTCCCATAGTGTCATTGTCAGGTTGGATCCCTCTTCAATTGTCATAAACTCCATGTGGGGAAATTTCACCTCAGGAGGGTCACGAGGCCTAAAAATTTCCCTATCCCAACAGGGCTCAGGATCTGTTACTAGTGTTCCTGTTCTTGCTGTGGCAGCCCACGCACCTAGGAACTGCATAGCTCCCATGCCATCACAGATGCAATGGCACAGCCTCAAACCGAGGCTAAAGCCACCGCAGCGGAAAAGGGTAACCTGAGCAATGACCAGTGGCATTTCGAGGACTTTGTATTGTTCTTCATCGGGAAACTTGAAGATCAAAGGCTCCCAATCCGGGTTTGGAGCTGTGAGGTCTCCTAATTCGGCCAAGGCGATATCAGACCGCGCCTCGACGATGAGTGCTCCTTGATCTGGTCCGAAAAACACTTCCAGTTTACCATTCTTGGTCTTTCTGAGCCTGCCTGAGAGAGGGTAATAAGGCACCAGAACATCAGCGAGAGCACACTGCAGTGTTTTGGTGACAGGTTTTTCTGAGAAGCATGTGTCATCGGATTGATAGAAGTACACCGTAGGCGTAAAAACACGAGCTCCGATCATGTCATCGAGGTTGGAAAGGTATAAACTGTCACCTGGTTTAACAGGAATAGGCCTTGACGGCATGACCGAAAACATTTTATCAATGGTTATAGGAATGCTCAGGTGAATGAGATTGAGCTCTTGAACCCATGGAGGAGCCATGAGAAGATGCTGAAGTCATGTGAAAATGGCTGCATTAATTTGTAGAGAAATTTTTTTTTCCCAAGCATGCAAAGATAGGGAAAAGGAAAAGAAAGATGTAATAAAGAAACTTGGAACTAAATAAGATGGGGCTCATGAAGATTTACAGGTGTGACGTTGGTGACATAAAATGATTATGTTATTTCCCTCACCGATTTACCATCTTTGTATGACTGACTTATCACGTATAAATAATCCTTTATAATATTAAAGTCATTATGCATGAGCTTGGTTATCTTCACGGATCAAAATAGCATTTCTTAAGACAACATGCTGAGTTAGTTGGTTCGGCAAAGGTATCTTCTGAAAGGGAGAAACTCTAGTGGCAACTGACATAAAAAATAAGCACCGACAGAAAAATGTTTGCTAAAATATGAACAAAAAGGTAAATTCATTATAATATACCATAAAAAGAAGACTTATCTCTTATTTTGAGGTATGTGTTTGTTTCAGGGATGTGTTTTTTTTCCCTAAAATTTAAAAATATTTTTTTAATGTCTAAATTTTTAAATTTGTATTTTTTAGTCTATGATATAATAAATTAATATTTTGTAACTATTTTTAACTATTGATTTTTATATTTTATTCACTTGAATTTGTATTTCAAAATTATGATAAAGTGTTAAAAAAAACTCTCACAAAGTGCTTAAAAATCATTACAATGTCAATTTTTTATGTTAGGGAAAAAAAAAGTAATTTTCAAAATTTAGAGACTAAAAAAAGTTTTTCAATTTTAGAAATTAAAAAAATACATCCTAAATTCAGGAACAGTAATTAATAAAAAAAAAAAACCAACAATTTCTAGGACGAGGTGTAAGTGCTAAGTTCAAAATTGAACAAGCAATGGATAATGAAATAATCCAAAATGGGTGTTTTTTTCTTTCAAAGAAAAATATATAATGCCAAATTAGTGATATTTGAAAAATCTGAAAATATTAAACGATGTTTATGGTGAACAAAAGACATCCAGCACTTCCACAATTGTGCAAACTCCCATTGCACGCTTTGAACACACTCCATAAATCCTACCACAGGTGACAGAAGCATAGAAGAGTCACACAAGATAATATTATTTCCTATTCACTACTAGAAAACGCGTATTCTACATCGGTCAGAATCGCAATTCAACAACGGTGCTAGACCGTTTTTGATTATAATGATGTTGAAACTTAAAAATTTCAACAACGGTCCATAAGCAAACGTTGTAGTAAGCTGTTTTTTTTTCTAAATCGGTGTTATATTATTGACCGATGTAGAAACCTTAGTTTGAAATACGCCGCTGAGGTCAACAACCTTAGTTTCTACATCGATTTTTAATTAAGCAACGATGTTGATCCCCTATTTTCTACATCGGTGCTGGCGTAGGCACCGATGTAGCAAGATCAGTAGTTTCTACATCATTTTTTAATTAAGAAACGATGTTGATCTCCTATTTTCTACATCAGTGCTGACGTAGGCACCGATGTAGTAAGGTATGCTTTCTAAGTCATTTTTTAATTAAGCAACGATGTTGATCTCCTATTTTCTACATCGGTGCTAACGTACGCACCGATGTAGTAAGCTGCGCTTTCTAAGTCGTTTTGCAGAAAGAAACGATGTTGAAATATGATATTTCTACATTGATGGTGACGTTAGCACCGATGTAAAAACATGTTTAACCTGCAGAGTAATTTGAGGTTATTTAAAATAAATAATTTATAATATGATAAAATTATCTATAAATAAAATTATATAAGATATTAAAAAAAACTTGAGTAGAGAAATTTGCTAGCTGGTGAATACACGAATTATATGCGAATTAGCATATGCAGCAGCTGATTTAAGAAGTTTTAGCTTCCAAAGAAGAGTATAATATCAGCCAGCTCCTGATAATAGATAACACAGTAAAATACAGATTGACAACTCAATATAATCCCATATTATATGGACATTAAGAATTTGTCTAGAAAATAGAACAAGGAAAAGGGAAAGAGGAAAAAGACAAGACAGAGACTACTACAATCTAGAAAATAAGAGG
Source organism: Glycine max (assembly GCF_000004515.6). NCBI lineage: Eukaryota > Viridiplantae > Streptophyta > Magnoliopsida > Fabales > Fabaceae > Glycine > Glycine max. The sequence goes on from NC_016091.4 coordinate 32,687,181, forward strand.
GATACTTTAACAACCATAAGGTTTACCAACAAGGTGAAAAAGAAAGCTTCATAATTGTGTACGTGTTAGTGTGTTACCATAATTTAGGCGCTAAATCCATGCCAAAAGCTTGTTATTCTTGTCAATTAACTAAAATTAGATACAATATAGCCAATAGCCCTTAGCATCAAGTAAAAGAACAGAGAGACAGAGAGACCAAAGGACAGAATATCAAAAGATTCATACAGGAAGACACGGCAACAATGCAGTAAGGTTGTATGACAATTGTTCAATTTTTTTGACAGGAGGAAGGTTATTTTCAATATTGATTGATGCCATCTTCACTGGATCACCTGATGTTGTTAAATATAACAATGTATATGAATTAATAACAGATATATGTGCAAGTTTGTTATGATACTGGTATCAAGATATCTTATTGAGCATCATTCAGTTGTACCAGAACATAGAGATTAGGCCTTTCTGTTTTCCATTTGGTTGTTATCCGCCTAGTAATGTGCTACACTAGTGTATATATATGTATCATCACATGTACTCTGATATCTTGAAATTCCTTTTTTAAATGTACTAAGAAATTCCTTTTATAATAGAAGTTTTTATTTCGTAGGCATAATCCACAAGTTTTTATTTGCAAATGAATTATATCTTCACGAAAATGTAAATTTAACAACTAGAATATCAAGTAAACAGATTAATTACCCATGATAAAACTAAGAAGAAAGGAATGAAAAAAAAAATTTAGAATATGACTATAGTGAAATTTGCTAGCTGGTGTTGCTGCTTAATTTGCCATTAGCAATTTTATTTGTAGAACAATTCGTACAAAAATTATATAAGTAAGAGAAAAAAAAGATATAATAGATGATACAATAGTCATAATTTAGAGATTTTATATGGACTTCTAAGTGTATATAAGTGAAGAATAGCTCTTATTTTCCAAGACACGGTTGTGTGAAATTGAATTTAACTTAAATTTAAATTTAAAAATAGTATTATATCTTATTGGACCACTGAACCGTAAATTTTTTGTTTGAGATATTTAATCTTTTGGCATGAAAAAATCATCGACTAATAATATAAAAAAAATATTCAAATTCATATTCTTAGAACCCTCTATAAAAATTGTCACTGTGGAAAAAGATATATATCTACATGGCAATGCAATTTCGCAGTTGCCCATAACCACACACATATATATGTACATGATATGATATGTATATGAAGAAGTTAGTGTCGTTGGAATGGCGTGGGGCCATGCAAGTGAAATCAAGCTAAGAGGGTCGGCAAAAAATTATGTTAATCATGTCATTGTCCATACACAAAACCAATGCAAAAAATCCTGAATACCAATATCTAGTGTTATGTTACCTAGTTTACAAAACCTTCTAGTGCCTCAAATTTTTCCATAGTAAGAGCCATCTGAAGTCCCAAGTTTCCTACACCCAATGGATCAACTGCCATGTCGTGGACCAAAGTCTGCTGAAGTTTTTCCAATCCTTGTCAAAGAGCATCTTCAGCTTGTTGAGACGATAGGCGGAGGTTGTTAATACTAACAATTTGTTGATCAATCAAAGGCTCAAGTTGAGGCACGATGATCTGTAAGTAAAGGTCAAGTCATTGGTTTTATTTTGAGTCATTATATAAAATGTACCATGACAATAACATGAAAAGTACTAGTCTTATCAGCAAGCAATTCGAGCAATAAATCCTAATGAAAAGATGGTATTTGTTCCGCAAAAATATTATATTTTTGTTCTAAACATCATAGTGAAAACATACCAACTGAACTCTTGTTATGAAATACATTTAACTGAAATTCAAATAGATAATAGTTAGAGAAAAATCAAAATTGATATAGAACTCTCATTCTTCGCAAACAGTGAAGAGAAAGTGTGAACATATAAGGTTGGTTGGGTGGTTAAGAAGGAAGGGAAGGAGGAAAAGGTCGCGGGTTCAATCCCTCCTGTTAACAAAAACTAGCAATCTAACAATTAACATTTGCTGATAAAAAATTAAAAAAGTGAAGAGAAAGTGTTAGCAGTTATCAGAATCAGATTTAGTCTATGGTATGTAGTATGTACGTTTAGAAGCTGCGATGGACGAGAGCCTCCAATCCAAAGGAAAATTCGCTCCACTGATGGTTTCCACGCACCAGAGAGTAAATAGAGGACATCAGCCTTTACAACATCTGCTTTCATTATGAAAAGATTTGAGTAATGGTTTAAGACACTCTGAACTACTACGTTGAGTTGTACATCAGGTGCTTGCATTTAGGTGCTTGCATTTGAAATGCATGTCTAAGTTCTTCATTCCACCTTTCTTGCTCTTCAACCCATTGTCCATATTCAATTTCAAAAGCAACAATCCTTGCTTCATATAACAGGACATTAGAATAATGTAACAAGCTATAAGCACAATGCTTCTTACCCAAAGGTACTAGTATGGCATACCCTCTAAACTATGGAGCAGTGTTGTAGGCTCCTTGTGCAGAACCTGTCTCGGTATTCTATCCCCGCAAGTAAATTATTTGAGTCAAGTAATAGCAAAATGAATTATGTCTTATATTACTGTATGTTCAACTAAAAAGTAGTTAAAAATGCCTAAGTAAACATCATTATTGTATCCAAGGTTAGTTTCAAAAGAATTTATACATACTTCTTAAGCTTGAGGTCCCTCATTGCAAAGATGTTTTTCAAGATACTAGACTCATCTGGCACTTCAATATTCAAACTTCTTGCATGATCGAGAAGAGAGGGGAAAGCAACTTCAAACCCGATAGGCATATGTTCTGCATTTTCATCCTGAAGCTTGTACAAATTCTCCTTAAAAAATGACATTCCTGTTACATATGAATGCATATATACACAATAGAAACATTAAATTAACATAAACGTGCTGATAAAAAAATAACATTTATATCATAATACTTTACTATTTCCCGGTCCTCTTCTTTTACTATGGAATGGAGGTGTGAAAGTATTGCAGAAAAGAAATGATTAAGAGTATGTATCTAACAAAAGAAATGATTAAGAGTATGAAAATATCTGGGTTAAAAAAAAAAGAGTACGACAATATCAAAGTCAGCAAGGAATTCTTAGACAACAATAATGAAATTCTTGAATGTAAAATTACCTTTCTCGCACTTATATTGGCAAATTACCCCTTCAACGAAAGGGCTGTTGAGAGAGTCAAAGAAGCATCAGAGACATGGGGTTTCTTTCAGATTGTGAATCATGGCATCCCTGTGAGTACTCTTAAGGAGATGGTAGATGAGGTGCTAAGGTTTTTTGAGCAAGATAGTGAGGTCAAGAAGGAGTTTTATACTCGTCAGTTAAGACTAGTTTTTTACACTAGCAATTATAACTTATATACTACTGCTTCAACTACTTGGAAGGACTCTTTCTACTGCAATTTGGCTCCTAATGCCCCTAAGTTAGAAGATTTGCCAGCAGTATGTAGGTGTGTTTCAATTTTGGTTTCAGCTCAAGCTATTTTTCTCAATGTTTATAGTTGTAAGTTGCAAAGTAACATGTTGAACTTTTCACTTTTGAGCTATATTTCTAATTTGATTATTATTTAGCTTCCTACTTTGTTGAAAGATCCAGAGTTGTAATATAAATAACTCAACCTAACAGCTAGTTCATCAACCCTCCCGTTAGCTCTTCTAAACTGGGCAAGAACCAACTCAACCTGAAATTGTTGGGAGAATTAAACAAGATTGTGTAAATAGAAAAAGAATTAGAGATAAAGAAGTGCCACAGTGGTGCAGTATCCATTGTAATCTTAATAGATAACTAGAGGAAGGAACGTTCAATAGATCAGATTTGGCTGACTAAAATCACTGAGTTGCATACATACAATAGTTCATATATAATTGAAATATTTATACATGCTCTTTAACTTCATCTGATATATCAAGTTTATCATAGGAAATACCACCCAACGACTGTTCCAACTGAGCTGTCACCTTGTAGAATTTATTCATAATTTCATCCCGCTCAAGGACCTAAAAACAAAAATAAAGACAATAGAATCAACATCTAAGGCAGCATAAATCATTTTATGGATGCATGTTTCCATAATGTTTTCTCCAAACATATCATCCAACCCATATTTCTAACAGGTCCCAATCACATTAGAAATAGAGCTGCGAGCAACCACAGGTGACAACAAGCATACAAGAATGCCTCCCTATGAAACTGCAAGTAAACTAAGATTCTCATGAAGACATAAAATTAATACAATACCAAAAAATATTAACTCAAAATATTATATAGATTTTTAAGTAGTATTAATACTGCAAATTGCATTCAATTTCATATTGTTGCATATAACCGGATTAGTTTGACCATTTGAAAGTCCCACAATATATAATAAATTTGATGGCACGAATATGATAATCAATGTAAGACATTTGTAAAGAATATAAAAAATACCATTTGCCTTCCTCTACATTTTACCTTTTAACTTTTTTCTGCAAAGCTCCCAACAACAGATGTAGGTTATCCAAATAACGATGGTCCAAACCGTTAGGGCCATGTAGCAGAATTACCAAAATGCTAAAAACATACCAAAGTAAAACAAATCCAACTTTGAAATCCCATGGTAATTCAATGAAAATGGTAGAATAAATTAAATAAGGAGTTAACACTTAATACGTAAAACTAAACTAGACTGAAAACAGAGAGCCGTAAGCCTTACCAGCTTAATAAAGATGTCATCATTGTCTTTCTTGTTCGAGAGATGCTGCAAGGATTCAAAACCTTTAGTATCTACGTACCTTTCTCTCCTCAGTCTTAAGTGCGTGGAAAGCCTTCCTTCTCTCTTCTAGTACTTTTTCATATTCCTCGAGAGTCATCTCCTATCTAGCAGGAACTAAAAGCATTAACTAAGAAATTCTACATACAACAATACAAATAAAAGGCATGTTAAGAAATGCAAGTATAAATACACCCAATATTTAGAAGGAAAATTGTCAAATTTTAATGATGGAAATGGAAATTAAGCTTCATTAGCAGGATTTTCCTTGTTTCCATCTGCAACAACATCATCCTCACCTGAAGGCTTTTGCTTTTCATCACCAAAATTCTTAGCAGTTTCATTCACTTCAGCAGTGGCCCCAAGAAAAATTGAAGAGAGAAAAGAAATACACAAGAATAAAATTTCATGGAAATAGTATAAAATAGAATACATGTGCAGACTAGAGGCCTGTTGTAGTAGCTCCAAAGCCAAACAATCTCAAACATCCTACAACAAGCAAAATGTAATCTTCAGTAATCATGGTTCTTCACAATAGTTTAAGAGAAACACCTTTCTGAGCACAAGAAATAACTGCAGTTCCAGTTCTAAAGTTTTAAATGCTCCAATATGCAGTGAGAAGTTAAGTTTAGCAGTAAACATTTTCGAGTTAAAAAGCAGGATGACAGTTGCAGTTTCAGTTAAGTAACTTCACATATTCATTCTCCAAAACTTTATTTCCACAAACACGCAAAATAGAACCTTCTTTGTCATAATCAGAAAGCTGGTATAAAAACAAAATCACGATGAGAAGAAAGCTTTCTTCTCCAATAGAAATCCTATTGAAGAGAAAATGAGATTAAAGAATGGAAGGAAGTGAGAATTGCGAGAAAGAGTACCTTTGGAATAGTAGTTCATTGAAATGATTAGTAGTTATCATTTGCCACCTTTGGAAAGACCTGCAAAATTTGCGAGGTTGCTTGCACAACAAACAATGATCGTTCCGACGCAAATACCAAATGCAAATTGAACACATTGTGTCAAACTTGAGGTGCAAAACAACATGTTTTTAACAAATATTTATTGTTATTGACACATAAAAGTCATTACATCAGGTAAATTGTTTCTAACACTTAATCAAATACATGACAAACACCAAAGCGGTTGTTCGCATGTTAACTACAGCTTTGTACATTGGATGCTTCTAAGTTTTACAAAATATTCTGCCCATTTTTTCCGTAATGTTGTGATCGTGTCGATGTCTAGAGGCATGCCATCATTGAATCACTACACAATATAAAATGCAAGTAATTAGTTATGTAGTGCTAAAAAATGAAGACAGAAAATGAAGACAAAATTTACCAGCATCCAATTAGTCTTTAATTGCCCGACGATTATGTTCCACATCCAATGCATGACATAATAGCCACACTCATAGGCTCCACTTTGAACGTGACTCTATATTGAATGGAAAAAATCATTCAACGTTACCATTAACATGTTTTCCAAATGGAAATCATTTGCATCCAAATTCAAAATTTACGACTAACCTTCAGTTCAATCCATCGCGGTGTACTGTGACCAAATTTCCCCTCACTGTTGGTTTCCAAAGTCTTAAATGCACTGTAAAAGAAACATTAAAATTAAGGGATAATGTGGGCAACACTACTATAGTACCGCGGGTTCTATAACCAAAATTCCACAACTTAAAATGAGTTACTTGTTAATTGTAGCTTTTATATGAACATTTGGCCTTCTACGCAAAGAACAAAACCAGACGACAATATTTTTAGTAGGACACAAAACAATAAGCTGCCAATGTGCCCTACATTTGCGTGTACAACAGTGATGTATCAATAACACAAACATCATTTAACTTATAGCACAACATAGTCAACTTACTTATTCAAATAAGCGCCTAGATAGACATGTCGGTTCGATTCCTTAAGCCATTTTTCAATGTATTCTTGACATTGTCCACGTCTATCATTTGTGTTCAGTATAGCCTGCGGCTCAAGGAATTCATACACCGATCCTAGACCGTCTCTTTGACTCAATTCGTCCATATACCTATTTTGAACAATTGAAAATTTCAGTTAACATCATGTATACAACGCAACAGACATACAATATTAGTGAATGGCATGAAATATATTTACATGGTCCATAATTGTAGTATAGTTATGTTCAAACATTGTACGCCTGATATTATTTCATTCACATCAGCACAGGTTACGAACAATGATGCAGCTGCATTTGGAATTCCAAAATTAGTTAAATCCCACACTAACTCTATAGGCTTCTCATAAATGTCAACTAGGCTCTTAATCAACTCGCGCAAGGGGTCATCTACGACAACATCATTGACCGGTCCAACAGCTTAAGTGTCTTTAGTTGGATTGGTGCCCTCATGCTAAATATTTAAAGAAACCAACAATTAAAGTAATGTTAGCAAGTATGTTATGATATAGGTACGTAAGTATAGAATTGGAAAACAAAAAAAGTAAAATACCTCAATATAGATTTTTTTAACCAGTGGTGTTGGCCATGCAATGAATGTGTGAAGGGCCTGCTTGACACACTTAATCTCTGATGTCGGGAATGGGACCTCAACGTCATCATCAATAATTTGCTCAACACTAACCCTTACAACATCGTCTGCATAAGCCACATTGTGTATGGTCGAGCCTCCGTCATATGTTTTTCCCAAGGCCACCAACTAAATTGAATCTTGGCACTGGACATACAACCCCATAGGCGGTTCAACAGTAGCAACATGATTAGGCGGACATGAGTTGACAACAGTCTCCATATTGCTCCCTTTTGTGCTCACTCGTGCTCCTAACACATGTATATTTGGCTGAATATGTGTTGGGATCGACGCTCCCCTTTGTGACATCTCAAGTATGATTTGTTCCTTCAACTCATGTTTCAATACCTGTATTTCATTTTTCCATTGTTCCTGTAGGCCTCCTATTATTTCAGCCAACTGTACTTGGCTGATCGAGCCTGATGAGCAACTGGAGCCACGTGCTACCCTTCCAAAGTATTGACTTATTGTGACCCCAGAACCCGCTGCCCGAACACGACCTCCATGATCCGGTCGCCCGATGGCAGTGTTCAGTATGTCTTCACGACCATGGGGGACAAAGGTACCCTGTCTCATTTGTTCTTCCAATGAGGCCTGCATCAAACAAATTATAAATGTACAATTAACTTACAATCTGAACAACCAAGTCATAAAATTATCAAAAACAAACAATTCTTTCAAATTTCAGTAAATTGTAATAGAAATTGAACAAGCAACTCACAATTTTATCAGATATTTCTTGTGTCGACTGAGATGTCATCTGTCCATATTGCTTTGTGCGTGCCAACACCCACTTGACATGTCTTTGAATGGGAGACGGAGGATCCCCAGAGTTTGGTGTATTCTCAGTCGTCATTGTGTCATGTTGTCTTTTCTTCATCTTCTCATCCATCATCTTCTTTTCAAGCAAATCATACCCCCCCCTGAGAAAGTACATGGGGGCAATCATTGTATTTTTGGATCTCTTGCATCTTCTTCCTAATTCCCTGTGATGTAACAATTTATTTAAGAATCATCAAAGATTAAGTTGGCTTTATATTCACCAATTTATTTTTGAAACATTGAAAGATATTGACCTCTAACCTTCCAGTTAGGGGTTTTGCAGCTTGCGGCAAATTGCTCCCAAGTTTCTTTATCTACGTCATATTTGACCAGAGGATCAACTTCATGTTAACCTTCGGAGTTACCATACACAAATCTAGTCATCAGGTTACATTTAAATTGCCTCCATCTACTGACCACGGTGGACATGACCTTTTTCTTTGCATTCAATGCTTCTGGGGTATCAAATTTTGCCTACATTACAAGGGGTTTTGTAAATGTTTGAAAAATTGCATACCATTCAATTTTATGAGCAAATAAACCAACATGTACTCAATATTAAAATCACTTACCAAAATGTCATTCCATACTAGGTCCTTTAGCGTGTCTGGAATATTTTTCCAGCTATTATGTACAATGGGAATTTTTTCTCTGGCCACGACCCCAAGATAACTGTGGAATTTCTCTTTGTATGGGACCGATCCTCGACCAGTTGCGGCATCCACGTAAACAGTTGGTTTTGGCTGATCCAATGCTCGTACAATCAACCTCCGTAGCCGTGTTGATTTTCTAGTATTGGTGACTGAATATTTAACTGCGAAGGGGACCCTAGTGGGGTTGCCATGAACCTGTCAAAGAAAAAGAAGTATGTTATAAACAACAACGTACTAATTTTATAAACTTACTTAAAAGGAAATATATGAATATTAATCAATAACAAAACACAAAAGGCATAAGGTTATTACATGTCATTGATAAGAATTAGTTACGTAACAATGTTCTCCCATAGTCCTTCATCATGATCATTACGATTTATGTGTACATCGTCAACATAGTGTGAATCATTCATATTAGGCATAGCTGTCGAAAAAGGTGGTGTCTCACAAATGTCAAGCATCATTGGATCATGTGCGTCAGTTAAACCACTAGGTCTTCCCTATAGAACCATTGAATATCTTGAATCGCAAGGATCTTTGACGTAAAATACTTGTCTTGCTTGTTGTGCCATAATGAAAGGTTCGTCCATGTAACCCACCTTGTTGAAGTCCACTAAGGTAAATCCCATTTCATCTTGCCGGACACCGGTACGGGCATTGATCCACTTACACTTAAACACAGGCACTCTAAAACCAGTATAGTCAAGCTCCCAGATTTGTTCAATGACTCCAAAGTAATGCATGGATGCTCGAATGGGATTGTTGTCTGATGCACTACAAAAATGATCCGAATCAGCATCCACAGTCACACCATTGTTTTGCATCGAGCTTTTCTCATCTTGTGACTTAGTGTAGAAGGAATAATTGTTGATGTGATACCCTTTCCACGTCGGAACATTTAGATTTGGCCCAAGAGCTAACAATCATAATGTTTTGGAAGTAGCCTCATCAGCAAATATTGTGTGTCTAAACTAGGTCATGAAAGTTCCGTTGTGCTCTTGCAAAACCCTCATCATGTTGAATTTTGGGTTAAGTGCAGCGACTTCTTTTTTGTGGGCATCTATGTATGGAATGACCTTTGCTGTATTATTCAATATATATAGATGCGCTTGTGAGACCTCGTGGTGAGTCATTGTCACAATATTGTAGCCTCGTGTACCCTTGCCCCCTGGTGTCATCACATGACGAGTTTCAGGTACCTCGACAGATTTAGCATCTTCAATGTACTACGAGCAAAACTCAATACATTCTTCAGCAACATACCTTTCAACAATCAAAGCTTCTGGTCGGTGTTGATTCTTGGTATACCCCTTTAACACCTTCATGTACCGTTCAATTGGATACGTCCAGCGTAAAAATATAGGACCACACAACTGGATCTCCCTGACTAGATGAACAATTATGTGAACCATTATGTCGAAAAATGATGGAGGAAAGTACATCTCCATTTGACAAAGGAAAATGGCAGCCGCGTTCTCCAATTCATCCAATCTTGCAGGGTCAATAACTTTGCTACATATAGCATTAAAAACAAAGCATAGACGAGTTATGGCTACCCAAAATTTGTCAGGCAAGATTCCCCGAATTGCTACAGGCAGTAGTTGTTGCATTAATACATGACCATCATGAGATTTCAAGCCAACCAATTTAAGATCATTAATGGATACAAGGTTGTTGATATTTGAAGAGTATCCTTTAGGGACTTTGACATTCCGTAAACAATGACAAAAACTCCTCTTTTCCTTTGTTGACATTGTGTGACATGCTGCGCGTGGATACGTTCGAGAACCTTTTGCTATTGGATGTAACTGCTCTCGTATACCCATGCCAACCAAGTCTTAACGACACTTCAAACCAATCTTTGTCTTGCCTTTAATGTTAAGAAGGGTCCCAATCAAACTATCACAGACATTTTTCTCCACATGCATGACGTCTATACAATGTCTAACATCAAGATCAGACCAATAAGGAAGCTCAAAGAAAATGGACCTTTTCTTCCAGATGTTTGTCTCACTGCTGGTTTTTTTTTGCGTCTTCCCAAAGATAGTTATGATGTTGTTCACACGATCATAGACTTCTTTACCATGTAACGGTTTTGGCACACTTTCATTTTCTTGAGATCCATTGAAAGTTTTCTTCAATCATCGATATGGATGGAACTGGTTCAGAAATCTTTGATGCCTTGCGTATACTATTTTATTTCCATGTTTTAGTTGGACAAAACTTGTATTTTTCTCACATATAGGACATGCGTGATGGCCTTTCACACTGTAACCACTTAAATTTCTATATGTTGGAAAGTCATTTACGGTACAAAAAACCATTGCACACAACCTAAAGGTCTCCTACAAATTCCCATCCCAAACATCTACCCCATGTTCCCACACTGTTCTTAGGTCTTCAATCAACGGAATTAGATACACGTCAATATCATTACCAAGCTGTCTTTGTCCCGCTATCATCATGCAAAGCATTATGTACTTCCGCTTCATGCATAACCAAGGAGGAAGGCTATAAATCATTAGCAAAACCGGCCATGAACTGTGACTGGTTCTTAGGTTACCAAAAGGGTTCATTCCATCGGAGGCAAGACCAAGCCTTAGATTTCTGGCCTCATTCCCAAAATCAGGATACAAAGCATCGAATGCCACATCAACTGTTTTGCATCATGTGTATTAGCAAACAATCTCCTAAAACCTTGGTATTATTGGAAGGTACCAACAAACATTTACGGGATGATTGTTCTCTGCAGTTGCAACATCACTCTCTTAATGGTTGTTGACCTTGTAGTGGGATACACCACATGTTGGGAATTTGCGCATTTTTACATACTCATTTCTATACAATATGCAATCATTTGGGCATGCATGGATTTTCTGGTACTCCATTCCCACTGGACATAAGATCTTCTTCACCTCGTATTGACTCTTCGGCAATGTGTTATCTTCAGGAAGCAATTTTTTCAATAACACTAGCAATTCAGTAAAGCTCTTGTCACTCCAGCCAAATCGTGCCTTCAAGTTGACCAAAGCTAAGACCGCAGACAACCTTGTGAATGTTGTGCACCTAGAATACAAAGGAGTCTTTGAATCATTCTCTATTTTCTCATACAAAGGAGCATGTGCTTTTCGAAAACCATCCTGCCCTAGGTCGCGAATCATTTCTTCTATACGACAACTCGTATCTACATCGATTGCCTCAGTGTGAGACAATGTTGGATTGTCTGGCAATTCCCCATGCCATATCCAGTTTATGTAATTTGGAATCATCCCGTGACATATTAGATGTGATCTTATTTCATTTAGCGACTGGTGTCTACCATTTTCACATTTGACACATGGACAAAAATATTTTCCACGCAAGGAGGGGGCATGCATTTTAGTAAATTGGAGAAACTGTTCCACCCCAGTCCCATACTCATTAGTGATGCGTGATGCTCTCATCCAACTTCGATCCATGTTGTCCGTTTGCTGCACCACCTGATGAAGTTATGTAACATGCATGTGAAGCTCACTTTTCCAAGTAAAGGTATGGCCCTATCCAATTCAGGAAGTAATTTTTTTTATAGTAGATTGAATACTACAAGTTAATTGTCTTTTTTAAATTTGTCAAAATTTTGGCAGCATTTTGCCTAAGTCCCCAAGTACACGAGATGAAAGCGGTGATGTATTGTTATCCACCACATTCAAGTATGCACTCAGAGAACAAAGGGAAATGAAGTATACCGAAATGTTGACAAATTTAAGAAAAGAAAATTAACCTATACGTAATAATCTACTATATAAAAAAATTCTTCCCAAACTGTCCAAACGGACAATTCAAGATTCAATACACCAATTAATACAAACTATTCGTATTAATCAATGTATAGAATCTCAAACGGGAAACTAAGGTTCACTCACAATGCTCATAATTTAGTTATATAATACATCACGTCATATATAAAGAAGCATGCAATTATCATTGTTGTGAGTCAAAGAAATACAAACCTAAAAAATATGGTAAATAATAGCTACGACTGGGATGACAATAATGGAAGGCAAAGACAGCAGTGTAGATTGAACTCCTCAGTACATGGGACAATTCATTGGTTCTAACATATTTTTCAGAAGCAACTACCTACAAACAAAAAACACATAATATCTTCTATATCTATATTTCTATAGGAAGAAGTTCCAGCAAAGTAGCTAAAGGTCATTGGCATGTATGAGACAATCACACATTTAGTATCTTTGTATAAAGTTTACACTATGAAATACTGTAAATTTAAGCCGAATATATGTTCAAACTTCTAGAACATATGTAACAAGTCAAAGAAATCACAAGTCCAAAAAATAACATGCGAAACTTGCTTCATTTTGGTATGAACTAACAGACATCAGTATGAAAATGGGACATGCTTAATTCCCCTTATATTAACCAAGGTTTGAAGTATTCATTAAGTAGTAAGAAATAATCAACAGTAAGAAAGAATATTTTGTGCCAACAAATAATTCAAGATCAAGTTAAACCCCCTTCATATATAGAGATCTTAAAGATTTAACTTGTATGATCTCTTATTTTCTGGTTTAAACTTCTACTATTTGTCGTGTGAACAATTTAGTTGTGTTTTAGCAAGGTATGATAGTTTCTTTTGAAAAGATTGCAACTGCCACTAAAATTCCTTTATTCTTTACTCACCGTAAGAATGTGTATATATATTTATCCTTATGGATTTGGATTTTAATTATTACAGATAAAACTGTATACTTTTCAGCATTTTGTGTGGTGGGTGTGTGACATTTTGCAATTTTGGTTCAGCTGGAAATGGATCTGATTGAGTCTCAAGGAAGGTTTTTTTTTTTAATTTGATTATACTTCATTCCCCTCAAAAGTACTTCTTTCATTTTTTTATACTTCAAACTTCAAACCACAGGATCATAGGTGTAGCTACATACCTAGCTAGGTTCTCTCTTTATTTTAAAGGATCTCTCTACACACACATGTCATAGGTGTGGTTCAGAACTTGAGATGTTTCCTTGCAAAGGTGAGGTTGAGAGGAATGTTGTCTGGCTCGAGGTCATGGAGGAGGAGGAGAGTACTGAGATGAGTGAAAGTTTCCAATGGAAATTTACCCTCTTAACACAAAAAAAAATTGATTCTCGGACCAGGCTTCATTCCCCACACCCAACTTTTGTTTTTTATTCCTTTCAGTTTCTTTCTCTCCATTTTCATATCTGTCTTGCATGCCTTTATGGTAAGGCTTTCTCTTTGTTGCATCTTTCTCTCAATTTGCACACACACACAATAACATTTACTCACTTAGACCTGAAGGGATCAACTTTGTAACAGGATATGAATCTTCTAGGCATCATGTAGGCAAAACTATCAAAGTTTAAGTGTAATCATCAAAAGAAACAATTTCTTTACAAAAATATAGGACCTCAAGAATAATTCTAGTCCATTCAAACATTTATATCTACCATATTAAACTTTAGGATCAAGTTGAAGAATTGAATGAGGGTATAAATAAACTAATAAATAAAACATATCATAATAAAAATACATACTCTTTGTTATCAAGCTTCACCTCAATTCCCCCATATTCAGGCAAAATAACAGTATCACCTTTCTTAACAGCCACAAGAATTAGCTTCCCATTGGATTACAGTGCTAGATGATTTGGTGCTACCTGGAATAACTAAATGGCTAACTAATAGCTTGTTATACTTTCAGTTTCAAGCCTAGGTATAGTCAATGATCTTTTGCTTCTTGTTACCCACGTTTTTTAATAAAAAAATTAGTATATTATTAATTAAAATTTATAATAAATATATATATTTTTATATAGTATACACATTTGAGAAGTGTTATATCATCTGAACCGACCACTCCAAAATATCCTCCGAGTCATTCAAATTATGATACTTGCCAATGAAATATTTATTTAAAGGTTGCTGTAGTTGCTAAAGAATGAATTTATATCTTAAAAAAGATGTAAATTTGATTTTTATTATGGATATGAGAAATTTGTTGGTGAATTGTCATGTGAAAAGTTTGTGAGTGGCTTTCATTTTGCATTTAATTTAGTGGGGCGTGCGGTGATTCAATTTGGCATATTCTACAATCAGCCCAATTGATTTAGCAATTAATATATTAATGTTGCAATTGTAAATTGAAAAATTGTTGGGAAAGTAGGAACACTATTTTATTACAATTATAAATTAAAATTTCTTATCGAAAACTTGAAGAGTCAAAATCCTCCGATGGAATTGCCTTGTCAGATATTGTTGGGAAGTTGCATTGGAGTCTTTACATTGATTTGAGATATGTAAAGGAAGGGTGATCGAGGTCGTACCCGAATCAAATAAACATTAAAATGCAGTATGTAGGAAGTGATCCTAGGTCGTCTCCCAACGAGCAATGATCAACCAAACGTTCATAACAGATAGTAATAAAACAGTAACGAATTGGGGGGGGTTGTTTGTTTTTGTAAATTAAACAGCGAGTAAAATTAAATTAGAAAATATCAGAATTAAAACACGTTGCTTCCCCTTGATTCACAAGCAAGTCTCTTATCCTAGGTTACGAGAGTTTATCCTTTATCAGTTCAACCACTTAATCCAACCCTAAATTAAATTACTAAGCGAAATTTAACATAAGACATTCATTATGTGATTAAGCAACACATACACCAATTAATCATGAACGATTATTAAGCATGAACGTAAATTAAGCACATAGACAATTAATCAAGCACTAAGCATGCATGAATCAATAGCAACAAATATAGAGTAATTGGTGAAGAGGAAAAACTGATCAGAATTTAATAGTAATAATAGAACCTCAAAGAGAACTGTGCTTGATCCTCAAGAGAAAACAACGTTGGAGACTTAGCCTTTCATTAATCAAGAGAGAACGAAATTTTATTGCTAAAACGAAAAGTAAAAACTAGAATTGCAAAACGAAAAAGTGTCTAAAAGAAGAAGAGAAGCCTAAAACTAAAAACGAAAAAGGAGGAGCTCAAACTAGAACCTTGGTGTTGTTATATAGTTTTTCAGTCCCAAAGCTTACAAATCTGTTTAAAATCCAAGCCCATAAATAAAATAAAATCTAGATAAGATAAGATAAGATCTAGATGAAATAATATCTAGATGAGATCAAATCTAAATAATATCTAGATAAGATAAAATATAGATAAGATAAAATTTTGTAGAATAAAATAGTCTGCTCTCTTCAAGTCCAAGCCCAAGCCCAATTCTGGATTCAAGCCCAATTGCATAATTCTCCTGAAATTAAATTAAAAACACAAAATTAGTCCAATAGGCCCAAATGATAAAACTAAATAATTAATTTGACAATTAAGACTAATTAGTAATTAAAATGATGCAAAAAGGGTTAAGAAATAGGAGAAAATAATGGCACATCAAAAGGGGATAACATTATGTACTGTGTCAAATTGGGATGGTAGTGGCAGTGGCTAGTGGAGTAGGGGATTAGGCCCTGGTTTGAAGACAGAGGTGTCAATGAAAAGTTGAATACAATGTATTTTGCTCAAAGGGAAAGTGGCATAGTATCGAATAGGTGGTTAGTGATGGTTAGCTTAAAAGAATACAACAACAACAAACAGTTTTTTCAGGTTCTTATGCTGGAGGAAACATAAAATAGTCTTATATATGGTTATTATTTGGGGAGTTAGTCTTATACTGGTGGAGCTTATTTTGTTGTATGGAGGTGCTAAATTTGAAAGCTACAAGGGAAAATTGAATGTTGTATTGGGATTAAAAGAATGCACACTATTTATTGTAGAAGCAAAGCTTCATGATGAATCAAAGGTGATTCAAAGGTGTTTTGATGATAACAATGATGATGACAAAAGGTGATGACAAAAAGCTTAAAGATCAATCAAAGAACAACACAAGTGAATCAAAGATCAATCAAATAACAACTCAAGTGAATCAACAACAATTCAAGAGTTCAAGATAAGAATCAAGAAGAATTCAAGACTCAAGAAGAAAGTTTAGAGTCAAGAATCAAGATTCAAGGTTCAAGATCTCAAGAATCAAGATCAAGATTCAAGACTCAAGATTCAAGAATCAAGAGAAGGCTTAATCAAGATAAGTATGAAAAGTTTTTCTCAAAAATTGAGTAGCACATGATTATTCTCAAAACATGTTTACCAAAGAGTTTTTACTCTCTGGTAATCGATTACTAGAAGCAAAATTGTTTTGAAAATGTTTTCAAATTGAATTTACAACGTTCCAATTAATTTCAAAAAGTTGTAATCGATTACAATGTTTTGGTAATCGATTACCAGTGCCTTTGAACGTTGAAATTCAAATTCAAATGTGAAGAGTCACATCCTTTCACATAAAAGCCTTGTGTAATCGATTACACTGATTTGGTAATCGATTTCCAGTGATTGTTTCTGAATAAATCGAAAGATGTAACTTTTCAAAAGGTTTTTGACTTTTTCAAATTGGTTTTAAGTTTTTTTAAAAGTTATAACTCTTCTAAATGGTCCTCTTGGCCAGACATGAAGAGTCTATAAATGCAAGACTTTGATTTGCTTTTCAATACACTTTTACACTTATTCAATCAATCCTTTACAAGCCTTGAATCTCTTTGAACTTCTCCATCTTCTTTGTACCAAAAGCTTTCTAAAGTTTTCTGGCTTTCTAAACCTTGAAAACTTATGCTATTCATCTTTTCATTCTCTTCTCCTTTTGCCAAAAAGAATTCGCTAAGGACTAACCGCCTAAATTCTTTTTGTGCCTCTCTTCTCCCTTTTCCAAAAGAACAAAGGACTAACCGCCTGAATTCTTTTCTGTCTCCCTTCCCCCTTGTCAAAGAATTCAAAACAACACAGTCTGATAACTCTTTTGATTCTTCCCTTTCCCATATACAAAAGATTTCGAAGGACTAACCGCCTGAGAATTCTTTTGTATCCCCATTCACAAAGTTTCAAAGGTTTAACCGTCTGAGAACTTTGTCTTAACACATTGGAGGGTACATCCTTTGTCGTACAAGTAGAGGGTACATCTACTTGGGTTTCACTGAGAACAAGAGAGGGTACATCTCTTGTGGATCAGTTCTAGTGGAGGGTACATCCACTAGGTTGTTCAAAGAGAACAAGGGAGGGTACATCCCTTGTGGATCTTTGCTTGTAAAAGGATTTTTACAAGGTTGAAAAGAAATCTTAAGGATCGCAGGTCGCTTGGGGACTAGATGTAGGCACGGATTGTTGCCGAACCAGTATAAAAACTCTTGTATGTTTGTCTCCTTCTTCCCTTCTCTTTTAATTTCCGTTGTGCACTTTAATTCCCGCTTTTACTTTTGGTTAAGTTTCTTTTCTATTCTTCATTTACTTAACAACATAGTTAAAGCCTTAAAAGAGTAAATTTTTAATTAGTAAAGGTTTAGGAATAATTAATTCAACCCCCCCCTCTTCTTAATTATTTTGAGGCCACTCGATCCAACAAGTGGTATCAGAGCAGGTATCTTGTAGAGAGTCTAACAACTTCAAGATTAATGGCCTCTTTAGATTCTTTGTCTTTCAAAAGTGTTTTCAAGAACAGGTTATTCCAAGATCATGATGAAGGCCAAGTCAACTTTTGTCTCATGACAAAATCTCATGAAAACAACAAAGAATAATTTGTAAGGAAGAAGTGGTACATCGACAGTGGATGTTCAGAAAAATGGACATGTTACATAAGGCGACAACAATATCAGTAAAATCTCAAAAGAGGTAACATCTAAGCCATCTCTATGAATTAAGGTATGAGTAGTATTTTCAGTTAATTTATTTTTGTGGCTAATAGAAAATAATTGTTGAAATTGTTTGATTGTGTTTACAATGTTTAATTAACTATATTTAGTTTTAATTTTGAATATATATGATTAATTGAATTTTGGTTAATGCTTGAATTGCTTATGTTTTGTTTGTTTTAACATGATAGGATAATTGAATTTAGTAAATAATTACCATGATATGTGTTGATAATTGTTATTTGATACTTAAATTTCAGTGTTTAATTCTCTGGTAATCGATTACCACTATGTGTAATCGATTACAATAGAATAGACTTAGTTCAATAAATTGAAGATAAGTTCAAAATTATTTGATTATGTTAATATTTATTATGATTAATTAACTATATTTAGTTTAAATAATTTCAATATACATGATTGATTTTTTGTCTTTGGTAATTGTGTCCAAGTAGTTGGAAGTTTGAAAATTAAAAATTTGGAAGTTATTGGAAGTTTCAAAATTAAAATTTGGAAGTTATTGGAAGTTTAAAGTTGAAAATGAAAGTGGAAGTTATTGGAAGTTGGAAGTTGAAAAAGGAAGTTACTGGAAGTTGAAATTTGAAATTTAAAATTTAAAATTTAAAATTTAAAATTTGAAATTGAAATTTAAAATATTTTAAATTTGATTTTTTTTTGTATTGTGCAGAGTTAGTTGATTATTAATTAAATTTAATTAATTTGAATTATTTGATGATTGATTGCGCTTAAAAGTTATGTTGATTATTTTGATAATATATATTTTTAAAATGATTAGGCATGATTTTTTATGTGATATGTGATTAGTCATTTATGAATGGTTATGTATGGCTTTATATCTCTTGTATGATTCTTGCATAATTTTTAAATATGACATGTGAATTACTTGCTTAAGTTTCATTCATAATTTTTTTTCACAATCCATTATGTTATATTTATTTATTTTTATATAAAAATTTTCATATATAAAGTATCTTTTTTATTCTGAAAAATGTGTTATCAAGCATGAGCATGATAAAGATATTGAGCAGGTAGGTTTCAGAGAAAATGATGATTACATGATTGATTGAGTTCTTTGAACTTTCTAAGTTTTTTAAATTATGTTTAAGAAATCTGAATGTTTGATAATGCTTGTGATCTATATCCTTCAATCCTTGTATAATTCTTGATTGATATGCTTGAATTACTTGATTGATTGTTTTAAATTTTTTTTTATGCTTTTCAAAATTACCATATTGTATTTCAAATAAAATTATTTTGATATGATAGAACCTTCTATGTTAATAAAAACTCATCTTGGTAAGTGTTGGTAGTCAATTAGCACTTAGTCTTAAAAAAAAGTATCTGTATTTAAAAAAAATTGTAGATACTAAAAATCAACTTGCAGACATCTTCACAAAACCACTAACCAAAGACTCTTTCTAACCTAGACAAATGATTTGTGTTTTGATGACTTATGACTTATTTGTTATTTATGCACATATGCTTCTATTATAATATGAGGATAATTTATTATCGTGTTTGATTTCTATAAGCTTCTCTTTTCTTGTTTAATGATTATATTTTGTTTCTAATCCTTGTATTTGGGTATGTTTTTATGACATTTAAATACTTAGTATTTCTTTTATTATTTGATTAGTATGACTGAACATGATGATTATATTTACTTGTTCTTGGTTGTTTACTGTTATGAGTTTTAAACTCAATTATTTTGATGATATATGACTAGTGGTATGCACTTTTATTTGGTTACTATGAATGACTTTCTGGATTATATGACATTCTATGAAGTATTATATTTTTAGTGTGATGAATGGTTATGATATCTTGTTTGACTGTTTTCTATTCTCATGTATTTTGGCTATATTATTATGGTATTTGAACAATTTACTATTTCCTTATTTGCATGGTATGGTTGAACAAGTATGTTATTTGGCTATGTGGATTTTATAGTTAATCTATTTATGATTGTTGCTTCATGGTTCTTACTTCATGATTTGGTTGATGGTTTTTCATAAATGCTGTTTGAATGTTTAGTTATATTTGCATATTTAAATTTTGATACGCACTTTGGCTTTTTGTTAATGCCAAAGGGGGAGAGAAATGGGATTAAATCAAGAACTCACATGAGTAATCAATTTAATTTTAAGATAAGCACAAATTCAAAAACAAAGGGGGAGAATTTATGTGAGTGATCGACTAGGAAAAAGTGTGTGTGTGTGTTTCTTGATTTTAGAAGTTGTCATCATCAAAAAGGGGGAGATTGTAGAAGTAAAGTTTCATTATGAATCAAAGGTGATTCAAATGTGTTTTGATGATAACAATTATGATAACAAAAGGTGATGACAAAAAGCTCAAAGATCAATCAAAGAACAACTCAAGTGAATCAAAGATCAATCAAAGAACAACTCAAGTGAATCAAGAACAATTCAAGAGTTCAAGATAAGAATCAAGAAGAATTCAAGACTCAAGAAGAAAGTTTAGAGTCAAGAATCAAGATTCAAGGTTCAAGATCTCAAGATTCAAGATCAAGATTCAAGAATCAAGAGAAGGCTTAATCAAGATAAGTATGAAAAGTTTTTCTCAAAAATTGAGTAGCACATGATTATTCTCAAAACATGTTTACCAAAGAGTTTTTACTCTCTGGTAATCGGTTACCATATTGTTGTGATCAATTACCAGTAGCAAAATTGTTTTGAAAAAGTTTTCAAATTGAATTTACAACGTTCCAATTAATTTCAAAAAGTTGTAATCGATTACAATGTTTTGGTAATCGATTACCAGTGCCTTTGCACATTGAAATTCAAATTCAAATGTGAAGAGTCACATCCTTTCACATAAAAGCCTTGTGTAATCGATTACACTGATTTGGTAATTGATTACCAGTGACTGTTTCTGAATAAATCGAAAGATGTAACTCTTCAAAAGGTTTTTGACATTTTCAAATTGGTTTTAAGTTTTTCTAAAAGTTATAACTCTTCTAAATGGTCCTCTTGGCCAGACATGAAGAGTCTATAAATGCAAGGCTTTGATTTGCTTTTCAATACACTTTTACACTTATTCAATCAATCCTTTACAAGCCTTGAATCTCTTTGAACTTCTCCATCTTCTTTGTACCAAAAGCTTTCTAAAGTTTTCTGGTTTTCTAAACCTTGAAAACTTATGCTATTCATCTTTTCATTCTCTTCTCCTTTTGCCAAAAAGAATTCGCTAAGGACTAACCGCCAAAATTCTTTTTGTGTCTCTCTTCTCCCTTTTCCAAAAGAACAAAGGACTAACTGCCTGAATTCTTTTGTGTCTCCCTTCTCCCTTGTCAAAGAATTCAAAACAACACAGTCTGAGAACTCTTTTGATTCTTCCCTTTCCCATATACAAAAGATTTCGAAGGACTAACCACCTGAGAATTCTTTTGTATCCCCATTCACAAAGTTTCAAAGGTTTAACCGCCTCAGAACTTTGTCTTAACACATTGGAGGGTACATCCTTTGTGGTACAAGTAGAGGGTACATCTACTTGAGTTTGACTGAGAACAAGAGAGGGTACATCTCTTGTGGATCAGTTCTAGTGGAGGATACATCCACTAGGTTGTTCAAAGAGAACAAGGGAGGGTACATCCCTTGTGGATCTTTGCTTGTAAAAGGATTTTTACAAGTTTGAAAAGAAATCTCAAGGACCGCAGGTCGCTTGGGGACTAGATGTAGGCACGGGTTGTTGCCGAACCAGTATAAAAACTATTATGTGTTTGTCTCCTTCATCCCTACTCTTTTAATTTCCACTGTGCACTTTAATTCCCGCTTGTAATTTTGGTTAAGTTTCTTTTCTATTTTTCATTTACTTAACAACATAGTAAAAACCTTAGAAGAGTAAATTTTTAATTAGTAAAGGTTTAGGAATAATTAATTCAACCCCCCCCCCTTTTTAATTATTTTGAGGCCACTCGATCCAACATTTATATTGTTGCAATTTTCACGAGGGATTTAAAGAATGCACACTCTATTGTGACACACGCACATACTTTGGCAGCAAAGCATATGTGGTACCTCTCGCTACCTTCCTGGAAGTGGGCCTGGAGTGAGCTTGAAAACAAATTATATTATTCTTATGAATAGATTTTATAATTTTTTTTAAATTCATTTTTTTCTTTACTTATATCATTCATTCGATTTTTACACTTCCCTCTATCCTCTTCTTATTTCTCTTAGCTATTAGAAAATGGTACAAACATAATTTCTATGAAAAAATGTTACTTTTAATTCAGGTTGTTCATAATTATAACTTTTACACCCTAAATTTTACACTTTTCCGTATTTTTTTTCCTTAAATATATTTTTAGTCCTTCAAGTTTAAGATTTATCATTTTCAATTTTCAAATTAAAATTTATATTTTTCAATTCTCAAATTCATGTTTTTGTAAGTTCATTTTTTGGAAGACAAATAATAATATTAATATATAGTGCAGAGGGATACCCACAAGGGGTGGGGAGAACATTGCACAACAAGAAAAACATAAGAGTCCTCACAAAAGTTCCCAGTGGTCCTACTAGTAAAGCTTCACTACCCTAACATACCCCAACATCATTAACATCCAACCAAAAACCTGTATACCACTTAAAGCAAAAAACCCCACTATACAATCAACTCCCTCCCAAATTCTCGTCGGGGTTGGAGTCCCTCCAAAACCAAGACAAGAACCACCCAAACACTGCCCCAAACAATCAAGGAACATGCTTATCCCATCTATCTCAAGGACTTTGACACGAAAAATAAAAAACTAGTTAACTTTACATATCTTTTGGCAAGTAAACTCCTTCCTCTATATCATTTTTTTCACTTACCTCAGCCTTATATCCTATGGAAACAGTGATTATACGTACACATACACTTATATATATATATATATATATATATATATATATATATATATATATATATATATATATATATATATATATATATATATATATATATGATCAAAAACAGTATGATGCATAGTCTAGTTAAAGTACTGGAAAGATTGCTGTCAGTTCTTGTATATAGGCACATGCTTTACAACCTAATTAAGGTATAGTACCATCAAGAATCCATAGAGCAATAAAGAGAAATTCTACATATATGTGTTCGCACCTTCCTTTGCCTTGGTTGTGCTAAAGACCCTTCAAGTTGTTTCTCAAGATTCTGCAGCTCCTTTGTGTTCAATGGTCCAAGATCTTCCCCAAGAAAATGCCTAAAACAACAATACATTGGAAAGTTAATTAACTTTACATGGGTGGTTATGATTTTCTAACCTTTGTAACTATATTAATTAACTCCTTTTGTTTGTGATTAAGATACATATGCATGTGATTGCTGAAAACATGATAATATATTCATCAGAAGGTATTAGATATTAGATATATATTAAAACAAGTCTATTCTTTAGAAGAGGCATAAGTGATTACCTCTGGGTCCTTTGAAGAGAATCATACTTTGCCTTTAGCTTTGACACCTCTTGGTACCAGCTCTGATTGCCAAAACAAAAAATTAATAAATATTCACTAACAAGATCAAATTAAATGACTGTTGTTATATATAGAGATGTATCATATCATTAAGACTTACATTAATACATATATATATATATATATATATATATACTATATTGTTGTAGACAAGGCTATCTTTTTGCATTAATTCTATCTAAGAGTTAGTGAACACATGCGTACCTGAGTTTCACATTCAACGTGTTCGTCTTGAGGAGTAAAAGAGCTACGATAGTATCGCTCAATAGTTTTGGTAGTCCTGCAAATTAAGGGAAACTGATTGGTCAATATTAGTACAAAGCAAATTACGTAGTTGTGTAAATGTTGACCCTTTATGTTTTACATAGGAGATTAAAATGGTGAACATGAACAAGATCCCCACAGTCTCAAGTAGTCCATCACTCAACATGAACATGAACTCATCAGCAAACCACATTAATGTACCTATATAGTTTGCTAAAACCCTAAAAAAATTACATTACTGCAGTGTCTATATATATAGTTTCCTGAAAATATGAGACCAAGATTCCTTCTTTTATTCATTTGATTTATGGGGTATCTCTTTGGCTTATACTACTGTGAAATTATGACTCCAAGCTAAATTCCAATTATCAGACACTTCTATTAATTTTATTATTTGCGTTTTCCATCTATCTTAGCTCCTTAAGATAGAAATTGCTCAAGGCTACAAACTTTCATCTTTCACCAAAACTTCATAAATAACTATTATATTCATCAATGCTTCACTGCAGGATCATTTATCATGAATAACATTCCCTATTGACACTAAATAGTAAATACCCCCTAAGTCCCAACAACTATGCATTAGATAAATTTAGCAGCTTTTGCAATATACTAAGTCCAGACAACAAAAACAATTGGCAGCTAACAACTCTTTTTTCTTAAAAAGAATAATCTATACTTCTAATCTTTTTTCTGAGACTCTGACTTGACCAAGTTACAACAGCTTAGTAGCATCATATTGCACATAAATTTTGTAGAAACAAGACTTTAGTTGTTTTTGCAAACTTTTATCTGAACATACACTTAATTGTTGCATCATATTGCACATCAATACACTAGAAATCTTACTTATTAACATGAAGTATAAAAATTTTCTAGTCACATATATAGCAGTACTTATCAATGGATCAGTACTTCCTGAGAGCTGGGACAAATTTGCATAATGAACCTAATATTTGTGCTTAATGTTTTGACAGCAGGAATGGAAAGGAGATGCAGGCCATCTTAACATAAATGAAACTTACTACAATCTTATTCAATGTCATTGGCATACACCTTCAGAGCACATGTTGAATGGAACAAAGTGAGTTTTCCATTTTTCATTTAGCTTCTTTAACTGCTTGATGCAGTGCTAAGGAAATTCTTTAGGCTTGGCTTTGCATGAGTCTCCATATAAATATAGATGTCTTCTATTTGTTATTTAGGTTTGACTTGGAACTGCATGCAATCCGTACAACCTCTAAGGGAGAGTTTGCTGTTATTGGAATATTGTATAAAATTGGTTCTCCAGATCCCTTTTTTTCAAAGGTTTGCTCTTGACATCTGTGTACACTTCTGAGAATTTATTTATAAATGGCTTGTATAGTGTATAGATTACTACATGTTTCTATATCTAGTTTAGATAAATGTTTGCAAATATGTAAATTTAAGTACATATAGTTCTCTTCTCTTCCCTATAAATTGTAAGATAACTTTGCCCCTTCTGTGATTCTGTGAATCTCAAATTTTAGAAGAAGCAGTCTATAGATAAAAATGAAAAAAAGGGCTCCTAAATTCTATTCAATGCTGAAACTCTGTACTTTGCTTTATAAGCAAATAAATGTGGTTAAACTATTTTGTCATTTTAAAAAATGGTCCACAACTACAATTTTGACTACAATTTCAAGGATTTTGTGATCTTTGCATCTACAATTATAGCCATATTAGCTGCATAGATATATTTATCCATACTTTCTTACAATATCAAGAATACAAAGCTATAATTGTGACCACAATGATTATACATAAGTCATAAAAGAGAATCTAATTTGATGCTGGAAAAATGATTATGTGGTTAATTTCGAATTTATGTATTGTAACTGAGTGAGTAATATGGTGCTGGAAATGACTGAGTGATTAATTTCAATATGTTTTTTCTATAACAAAAACTTTATTCTCTCTGGCAGCTGCTCAATGACATAAAATCAAGTGTGGACAAGGATATAGATGTAGGAGTAATCAACCCAAGAGAGATCAAGTTTAAAAGCAGACCGTACTACAGATATGTTGGTTCTCTTACAACTCCACCATGCACAGAAGGTGTTGTTTTGACAATTGTGAAGAAGGTTTTGTACTTTATTCACATGATTTTCTTAACTAGAAAAGACTATATTTTTACTAGACACCCTTTTCTAAACTTATGTTGCATGTGTATTATAGGTCAGGACAGTCTCAAGCGAGCAATTAAGTGCCTTGAAAGGAGCTGTTCATCATATAAGTAAATTAGCACCCACTAGATCTATCATGTTCCCTAAAACAAATGTTTTTGAATTTATATATAACTGGAATACACCAATGTAAAGACATTTTTTTTTATTTTATATTTAATCATGAACTGACATATAATAAAAAACTATAGACTGTTATAAAAATGACTTTAATTAAAAGTCATATATTTACAAGTAAATTTTAATTAGTTAATAGTGTAAATATATATATATATATATATATATATATATATATATATATATATATATATATAATGTTTTTCAAGAAGCATGAATACTTCTCTTTTAGAACTATTTATCAAATCTAAAATTCCCATATAAGTGATCATACAATACAAGTACATCTACTTAAGCATAATCTAAATTGCAACTGTTTTCCACAGGGATATGAGGAAAATGCAAGGCCAACGTAGAAACTTTGTGGAAGACAAGTTTGGTTATATGGAGCTATGGAGAATGAAAAGCCTACTTAAATATTTGTATAAAGATGTGAAGGGAAGTAACTGCTTCTACACTTGGCAATAAAGTAGAGTACAAAGTATGGACAAATAAAGGCTACATGAGGGTACGATCAAGCACCTGGAATAAATTTAACCATTTGGAGGTCCAGTTTAAAGCGGGACAAGTTTTTGCTGTAAAAGGAACAAACATATAACATGTTTCTCTTTTGTTGATTGTGATCTCGTTCCCATCTCAATTCTCACCATTTTTTTTTTGTTTTCTTTCTTTATCTAGTGCCTTCAATTTCAATACCCTCAAGCAGTGACCTTGTTTGTTATTTCACATGCTCATACACTAGATAAAAAAATGATTCAATTATCATTCTTTAACACGTTTCCATGCATAAACTACTTAAATCAAATGAATTGATTCCCAGGCTTCCCAGGCTGTAAAAGGAACAAACATATAACATGTTATGAACTAGCATCAGAGTAAGAGTAAATGGACATTTAACTTTGGTTACTGGTTATTCAGCACTGAACTAGTAACCACTTCAAAAGTAGAGCCTACCTAGCTTCTTCACCTCTGCTTATTCTTTATACAACTTTGGTTACTGGTTATTCTTTAAAAGTTTTACCTTTGCTTTTCTTTGGTTACTGGTTATTCAGCACTAATTTAGGCATTACTTTTTTTGCAAAACATTGAACCTTGCTTATTGTATAATAGAAAGCTTAATCAGAATATTATGACTACTTATTCACCTAGGCATAGAAACAGTAAAGCCATAAAAAGCCAAAGAAAAGGATAGCCTTACTTATTCACCTACCTAGCTTCTACTTCTACCAAAGCAGTAATAAAAACACTAACAACATACAAACACTGTATCAGCAAGACCAAGATTTATCAATGAAATACTCAGGGGAGTGAAATACCAACTTACTATTTGGTTGTAAAGGTTTATCTTCACCAGAAAAGCAGTTCCCGTGGAATTAGCACTAGCAAACAGTATTTACCTCTGCATCACTTCATTTCTCCTACTTGCCTAAAAATAGCACAAAGTAGTTTGTGTTATTTTCACTCCAAAACAGTTCGAATATAAAATAATCAGCTTCACTAACATCCAATTTTCATAATTTCAACAAACATCACACAAAGTACTTTGTTTGCTTGTTTGTCTATTTTGAAAAAAATAATGAAAAGCGAAAATAGGTAAAACCGTAAAAGAGGGACCAAAAAGAAATCTTACAACAAACCTAATTTGGTGCACCTCTGCGGACGGTGGGAGCTGAGTGATGATATGATCTCAGGAAGGGAGACCTCAGTGACTGAGGAAGGTCTTCAGAGGTTTTGTTTGAGGCTAGATAGGGCGCGCGAGAGTCTTGTTCGAGGCTAGTGTCGCAACGTGCCCTTCGCGGGCGAGAGAGGGCGAGGCTCATGGGTGCACTTTCCAAAGGAGGAAAGATGCGCGGAGTCGCCACCAACGTTTATTTGTGGAAAACGTCGAAAAAACCGAAGGAAACCGGTCAAAAAGAAAATTCTAAGTTCGGGAGTTGTATTTACGCTTGAGGAAGGTATTAGCACCTCTCACGTTTGTCTCAAAGGACAACAGCCTATTTTTTAGAATTGTGGAAATTGTGTTACCTTAACTTTTATTTCTTTTTATTTTTTGAGGTCGACAAAAGCGGGGCTCTTGCTCCTACGTACCCTCCATCGAGGAGGAAATCAGACCTACGTAGTTCTTTCTTAAGCGTGAATCAAGCGATTCTTTTTACTGGAAAGGTGATCACTTAAAGGTGTTGGGCCTTTAAAAATGATCCATTTAACTTGGTAAGAAAAACTGAGATAAAACCTTCAAATCCTATTTTTTGTGGACGAGCTTGACTAGGCGAGTTGATTTTAACCTTAATTTCACTTTAGTTATTTAGTCAATTCAATTAAGAATGAGAAATCCCAAAGAGAAAACGTCCGATTGATTTTTCGCTTTATTTTACTAAAAGGTATTTTTTGATTATTATATTATTATTTTACCTCTTTTTTTTTATTTCCAACGTGGTTACGGCATGACCGAACAGTCGGAATTCATTTTAACCGAAATTAACGGATGATACAATTCAAACGATCGGTGGAAATTTATTTTATTCTTAGATTAGGCGAGAAATGACTTAAATAAATGACTTAAGCACGTCAAAAGGGGGTATAAAAAGCGAATGAAAACGAGAATAAAAATACATGAAACAAAATCTGGACCACCACGGGTACATAGAGTGAATTGAAAAGCTCGGTTTGAGGTACTTACCCATTGAAGACTGAAGAAAACGAAGAACAAACGATGAATGTTGAAGAACGGTCAAGAATCTTCGCGTAATTACTCACGGAAACGTTACGGAAATGTTACGGAAGCGCCTCGGCTTGGATTTTCTTCACGGAAATAATTTTCCTCAGCAATTTCGAGAGAATAAGAAGTGCCAAGAAGGCTGAACCCTTTTCTTCTTCACTCCTCCCCCTATTTATAGCAAAATAGGGGAGGAGCTTGCCACCCAGCTCGCCCAGGCGAGCAAGGTTGCTTCCTCCAGAAGCAACAGCCTTCTGGAGGAAGGATCTGGAAGGCCCAAGTGGGCCATATTGCTATTTGTACCCCCCTTTTTACTAAATGCACCCCCTTCTATTTTTTTGGTAATTCTTTTTTCGTAACGATACTTATTTTCCTTCTGCAAGGTTACGAATCCTTATGAATTATGTATTTACTCTTTTTTAGCTTTCGAAGAAGTTACGGAAACTCACGGATTGCGCAAAAACACATCTTTTCGATTTCCGCCACATCACGGAATTTCACGGATCGCGCAAGCCTGCTTCCTTTTGATTTCTGACACGTCTCGGGACTTCATTTATTGTGCAACAAAGGACGCCAAGTATCTCAAAGTGGCTAACCAAAGGTTGCATGTCATCAAGTAATAATCCCCGGACGAAATTAGGGTATGACAGTTGCCCCTCTGATTTCGTCCGTCCTGCCCTTTCCGCGATTAGTCCATGATAATTCTCATCTCTACTCCTTCTTTTTTTCTTTTTCTGCACAACACAAACCAAAATACAAACAACAACAATAAATAAATAATATACATATACACATTTGGGAAAGGAACCAATCGGGAAAATAAACAAAGATCATATTTCCCAGTCAAGAGGATCCGCCCTTGACGATGAAAAACTCTGGAGAATGGAGGATCGCACTAGAGGGTCCTCACTAGTCAATCATGAAGCATAGCTCTAAACTCTTTGGGTGGAGGATGCATGAACGAAAATGCAATTCGTGGAGCTCCGAAAAAGGATTCAGAATGGGGAATTGCACTAAGCAATCACTACGCATGGCTCCAAACTCGTGGGTGGAGGACACATGAAAGAAAATGCAATTCATGGGCTCTGAAAAAGGGTTGAGAATGGAGAATTGAACTAAGCAATCACTACGCATGGCTCCAAACTCGTGGGTGGAGGACACATGAACGAAAACGCAATTCATGGGCTCCGAAAAAGGGTTGAGAATGGAGAATTGCACTAAGCAATCACTACGCATGGCTCCAAACTCGTGGGTGGAGGACACATGAACAAAAACGCAATTCATGGGTTCCGAAAAAGGGTTGAGAATGGAGAATTGCACTAAGCAATCACTACGCATGGCTCCAAACTCGTGGGTGGTGGACACATGAACGAAAACACAATTCATGGGTTCCGTAAAAGGGTTGAGAATGGAGAATTGCACTAAGCAATCACTACGCATGGCTCCAAACTCGTGGGTGGAGGACACATGAACGAAAACGCAAATCATGGGGATCCGAAAAAAAGATTGAGAATGGAGAATTGCACTAAGCAATCACTACGCATGGCTCCAAACTCGTGGGTGGAGGACACATGAACGAAAACGCTATTCATGGGCTCCGAAAAAGGGTTGAGAACGGAGAATTGCACTAAGCAATCACTACGCATGGCTCCAAACTCGTGGGTGGAGGACACATGAACGAAAACGCAATTCATGGGGCTAAGAAAAAAAGATTGAGAATGGAGACTTACACTAAGCAATCACTACGCATGGCTCCAAACTCGTGGGTGGAGGACACATGAACGAAAACACAATTCATGGGCTCCGAAAAAGGGTTGAGAATGGAGAATTGCACTAAGCAATCACTACGCATGGCTCCAAACTCGTGGGTGGAGGACACATGAACGAAAACGCAATTCATGGGGCTCCGTAAAAAGGGTTGAGAATGGAGAATTGCACTAAGCAATCACTACGCATGGCTCCAAAACTCGTGGGTGGAGGACACTTGAACGAAAACGCAATTCATGGGGCTCCGAAAAAGGGATTGAGAATGGAGCAATTGCACTAAGCAATCACTACGCATGGCTCCAAACTCGTGGGTGGAGGACACATGAACGAAAACGCAAATCATGGGCTCCGAAATAGGGTTGAGAATGGAGAATTGCACTAAGCAATCACTACGCATGGCTCCAAACTCGTCGGTGGAGGACACATGAACGAAAACGCAATTCATGGGCTCCGAAAAAAAGATTGAGAACGGAGAATTGCACTAAGCAATCACTACGCATGGCTCCAAACTCGTGGGTGGAGGACACATGAACGAAAACACAATTCATGGGCTCCGAAAAAGGAATGAGAATGGAGAATTGCACTATGCAATCACTACGCATGGCTCCAAACTCGTGGGTGGAGGACACATGAACGAAAACGCAATTCATGGGGCTCCGAAAAAATATTGAGAATAGAGAATTGCACTAAGTAATCACTACGCATGGCTCCAAACTCGTGGGTGGAGGGCACATGAACGAAAACGTAATTCATGGGCTCCGAAAAAGGGTTGAGAATGGAGAATTGCACTAAGCAATCACTACGCATGGCTCCAAACTCGTTGGTGGAGGACACATGAACGAAAACGCAATTCATGGGCTCCGAAAAAGGGTTGAGAATGGAGAATTGGACTAAGCAATCACTACGCATGGCTCCAAACTCGTGGGTGGAGGACACATGAACGAAAACGCAATTCATGGGGCTAAGAAAAAAAGATTGAGAATGGAGACTTACACTAAGCAATCACTACGCATGGCTCCAAACTCGTGGGTGGAGGACACATGAACGAAAACACAATTCATGGGCTCCGAAAAAGGGTTGAGAATGGAGAATTGCACTAAGCAATCACTACGCATGGCTCCAAACTCGTTGGTGGAGGACACATGAACGAAAACGCAATTCATGGGCTCCGAAAAAGGGTTGAGAATGGAGAATTGGACTAAGCAATCACTACGCATGGCTCCAAACTCGTGGGTGGAGGACACATGAACGAAAACGCAATTCATGGGCTCCGAAAAAGGGTTGAGAATGGAGAATTGCACTAAGCAATCACTACGCATGGCTCCAAACTCGTGGGTGGAGGACACATGAACGAAAACACAATTCATGGGCTCCGAAAAAGGAATGAGAATGGAGAATTGCACTAAGCAATCACTACGCATGGCTCCAAACTCGTGGGTGGAGGACACATGAACGAAAACGCAATTCATGGGGCTCCGAAAAAAGATTGAGAATAGAGAATTGCACTAAGTAATCACTACGCATGGCTCCAAACTCGTGGGTGGAGGACACATACACGAAAACGAAATTCATGGGCTCCGAAAAAGGATTGAGAATGGAGAATTGCACTAAGCAATCACTACGCATGGCTCCAAAGTCGTGGGTGGAGGACACATGAATGAAAACGCAATTCATGGGCTCCGAAAAAGGGTTGAGAATGGAGAATTGCACTATGCAATCACTACGCATGGCTCCAAACTCGTGGGTGGAGGACACATGAACGAAAACGCAATTCATGGGCTCCGAAAAAGGGTTGAGAATGGAGAATTACACTGAGCAATCACTACGCATGGCTCCAAACTCGTGGGTGGAGGACACATGAACGAAAACGCAATTCATGGGCTCCGAAAAAGGGTTGAGAATGGAGAATTGCACTAAGCAATCACTACGCATGGCTCCAAACTTGTGGGTGGAGGACGCATGAACGAAAACGCAATTTATGGGGCTTCGAAAAACGATTGGCAGGACCGAACGGTCCACCGGGTTTTTCCACCTAAAAGGAAAACATGCTTTTTGCAAAGAAAAATAAATCATTCGCGAGAGCACCACATCTTAGAGAAACAATATACTTGTGCCAAGGGTAATCTTCCTTGTAACCGAGAATGAAGGGCAGGATGTCAACTTTTAGCTTTTAAATTAACATGCAGGGGAAACATCGGGCTAAGCTGAAAATAAATCACTCATAGTGTATAAAACTCACACAGGCAAGTGTTTTACCCTATTCCCAACCCATAACTGCACCATGACTCTATTTTGCACACGACTTCCTATCGAATCAAAGATCAAACGTACGATCACGGACCAATAGGATTTTCTCGAGGTTAGTGTTTTTGGAGAGGAAGCTGGGTGTTTCCTCTTTGTTCATGTGGGGTGGGATATTGCCAGTCGAGAATGATTTTGAGTGGCAATCTGGCTTGAAGAATTTTTGTCCTTTTTCTTTCATTGATCGAGAATTGCTTCTTTTCCCTTTTCACTTCTTTTCGATCTTTGATCGGGAATCCTTCTTTCCTTTCTTCTGTTCTTTTCTTTATTTTCATCTCTTTTTTTTCTTTTTTCTTTCTTTCCATTTCTTCCTTTTCTTTCTTTTCACTTTTCCTTCCCCATCCCTTTCTTTGGGAAATCGGGTTTTAGCATTCTATTTGCTCTCCCTTGAGGAGATTCCACTGTCCTTTGCTTTGGGGGAAAGGATGAGGATTCCTTTTTTATAGGCCAAGGTTCAAAAAGGTCTAAGGTTGTGTCTCAATGGGGTCTTTTATCGTGGGAACCCCAATCTTGATATCTGGGGCGAAACAAATTTGGGTGTCAAGGTGTCCATTTCGGGCTGAACTTCCATATTATTCCATAAGGCACGCGTGACAATGATGATTTGAAAACAACGTGCAAAATTAGTCATGGCTACAGCCAGGTGGGCACTCAAGCATCCCGTTACGGTTGGGAATTTACACGAACAGACCCAACGTTTCCAAGTTATGTTCTTTTATCAGTTCAATGAATTCATCCATCCTTATCTCGGTTCATTCCGGAAAATAAACTCTTAGCATCAGTCCCTTGTTTCCAGAAGATACGTTTGCTCTTTACGAATGATTTATACTTCTTAACTATAACATGTCGACCTTCGCGGTCTTTCTTTCTTTTTTCTTTTTGTTTCATTTTTATATATTCACAAAATTATACACCTGTGGTCCTTTATGAGGAAAACTTTCTTTGTACATCTACATTCTTATACATGACAAACCTTTTTTGTACACGCATTAGAACTCTTCTCTTTACGTCACACGGTCTATATACAAACCCTATTTACATTCAAAGATTTTTCATTTTTCCCAACACACACTTATGGTTCACACAAAAGTTTCTTCATATACACTCATTGCTCACACACACAAGAATTCCTTTCCACGCATCATTTACACACAAGAATCCTTTTATGCACACTTTCCTTTTACACATATATATAAATAAAAACCTTTTTCTTTTCTTTACGAACATGACTTTTATTCACAACGCTTCTCTCTTTTTATTAGGATTTTTGGTTCATTTTATTTTTTAGGATGACGTTCCTAAATGAAAAACTCTACACGGTTCCGGAATTTCAACAAACACTATTGACAACAACGAAGTAAGCACTAACGCAATAGTCCAAACAAAATATATGCACAAAACAAATGACAATCGCGACATCAAAAAACAAACGTTAGTCCCTCAAGTCATGTAAATGATAAAGGATGAAACATAAAAGAACATGAATCTGGGGATCCCACAGTCATGTGGCTCCGCATGCCACCGGTCTCTTGGGACACGGTAACAAAAAGTGGGGTGGTCGACAAAAGCAGGGCTTTTGCTCCTACGTATCCTCAATTTGTGATGAGGAACTCAGACCTACGTAGTTCTTGATAACTGTGAGACTAAAAATAGTCTCAGTGTTTTCTTCACTAAAATGCGAACATGCTTTAGTAAAGAGACAAAAAACTTCCAACTGATCAGAGCAACATACGCTTTTTGGATGAAAAACAATGTGTCTATCGGGGAAGGAGAGTATGCTGATGAAATTTTCTCATAACCGTAAATGAGATTTTGGATGTTAGCATTTCGTTTCTAAACGACCATTTTGAGGAAACACTGGGTCCAACAAAGATAGGAGAAAATCACTCAAAGTGTATCAATCTCACATAGGTAAGTGTTTTA
Organism: Glycine max; assembly: GCF_000004515.6. Lineage (NCBI taxonomy): Eukaryota > Viridiplantae > Streptophyta > Magnoliopsida > Fabales > Fabaceae > Glycine > Glycine max. The sequence goes on from NC_016091.4 coordinate 32,722,544, forward strand.
TCCTAATTCCGAACCATAGATATGTCATGACTTGATTTTGCAAATCATTTCCTATCAAATCAAAGATTACATGCGTGATCATGGATCAATAGGACTTTTTTCGGGAATGGTTTTTAGGTGGGGAACTTGGCTTTGAGTATTTTTTTTCTTTTCTGTTTTTGTTTAGTGCGGGGCGAGAAAGTCACTAGCGCACAGGATTTTCGTTGGCAATCAAAGGGAGAGGACCACTTTAGGTCGTGGTTTCCTTTTTTCTTGTTTACTTGGTGACAATTCTGTATTGTTCAGATATTGTCTGGTCCAAAGACCTTTCTGCATACTTCTTCTGTTTTCTTTCGATCCTTGATCGGGAATTTTCGTTCCTTTTTTTGCTTTCTCCCACTCTTTGATTGGGAATTTTTCTTTTTTTTCTTTTTTTTTGTTTTCCGAGGGCAAGGATTGACATTCTCACCCTGGGTCAAGGTTTATGATAAGTTGGGATTTTGGCTCAAGGCTTGTAGAACGGCTGGTCATGATATATGTCAGGGTTTGGCCAGTGGTTCGGGGATAAAGGGGATGTCCTACATTATTTCCATGATACACATGCAACAATGATGATTAGGAAATTTTATGCAAAACTGGTCATGCATGCACCCATGTGGACACTCAAGCATCAAGTTTTTATGGTCATGTGACACTAGGGCTCAGGATTCATTTTCCCTATTTTAAGTCAACCTAGTATTTCCAAAATATGTTCTTCTATCAATTTGTGCATTCATCCGAGTCTATCTTGGGTGTTCGAAAAACTTTTCACAGCATTTACCCTTCAAATGTGTACACACATTTTTTTTTTCAAAAAACTGGCTAAGATCAGTAAAATCTTTCAAAGAAAAGTTGGAAATTATCTTTTTTCACAAGCATGTTGTTTTTTAGCTAGACAAATTTTATTTTTTTATTTTTTATTTTCTATTTTTTTTCTTCCTTCTTATTCTTTTCTTGCTCGCTCTCTTTTTGCTCTTTTTTTTTCCATGAGGTATTTTGCTACCTAAACATACGTATATTTTGTGAGGTATTTTGCCATATACATGTGTGTCCAAGGTATCTTGCTACCTAAACATACATATATATATTTTGTGAAGTATTTTTGCTACATACATGCATATGCAAGGTATCTTTCTACCTAAACATACATATATATATTTTGTGAAGTATTTTTTGCTACATACATGCATATCCAAGGTATCTTTCTACCTAAACATATATATATATATATATATATATATATATATATATATATATATATATATATATATTGTGAGGTATGACTATCTTCCGAGCTTGTGCTCATTTTATTTAAGTTCCTAGGATCATGAGCAACTATGTGTGTCCTACCATTATCTGAGAAACAAAGGTAATCAAATAACAAGCAGAGATTTAAAAGTTACTAGGTTGCCTCCTAGTAGTGCTTCTTTAACGTCTTGAGCTGGACGCTTGATGGCTTGTCGGTTACGGACCTAGTACTTTGCTTACCTTTGGCTTTGGACTTGGTCACCTATTGGTCGGCCGTGGGTCATAAGCAATGCTCTAACCTTTTTGTTTGATGAGCTGAGGTGAACTCTAGAGGTGATGGCGGTGCGTCTGTTGCCCGCTGTCGGCCATCCCCAGGCTGCTGTGGTGTTTCGCCCTGCGCCTGCCTGGAGACGCAGTACTTCTTGATGAAAGCTCGATTAGTAGGGGGCCTGATGCCCTTGCTGGAGGTGACAGGTACTCCGTAGAATTGACAGAGACCCGTAATTAGAGCTTGACAACTCCAAGACCCTGTTGGACTTCTTCGAGTCCACTGGGTGTCTTGCAGGTGCGATCCCTACAAACAATAGATGAAATCAGAAATCAGTTGAGCAATGTGCATACTTACCTATGATGACGTGACCTTGCCGGGGGGAACGGGCACCCTGTAAGACTACAGAGGCCCGTAACCAGAGCTGGAAACCCCAGGGCCCTGTTGGACTTCTCCGGGTCCACTGGGTGTCTTTGTGGGTGTGATTCCTGTAAACAATAGATGGTATCAGAAATCAGTTGAACCATATGTATACTTACCTATGTCACGATGGCATGACCTCGCTGGGGGAACGAGCACCCTATAGGGCTGACAGAGGCCCGTAACCAGAGCTGGAAACCCCAGGGCCCTGTTGGACTTCTTCGGGCCCACTGGGCGTCTTGTGGGCACGATCCCTGCAAATAATAGATGACATCAGAAATCAATTGAACCATGTGCATACTTACCTATGTCATGACGGCACAGACCAACCGATACATCTGCAGGGAGAGATTGGCATTGTGGTCGCTGGGCAGAATGTTGCTAAATAGCGACGTCATCCATATCCATGGAAGAGTGGTCATGTTGGTGCGCATGATCCACACTCGTCTTTTTGCAGTGGCACAGGTGAAATCTTGCCCCGGTATGCATAGTAGATGCATGATAGCCTCCCTCTCTGGATGTGCTCACACAGTTGGTCGCCCTCTAATATCAGGGGGTGGCCCAGGAACTGATAAAAGGAAACTACTGGCCCCTTAACCGGGAGCGCAAGTCTTGGTTAAGCATCTAAGGGCAAAGGACCTTATATTCTCTTAAGGAGTGGATATGGAGCACACTGAAAATGAGGACGCGTAGCCCTCTAAAAGCGAGGGCGTGCAACCCTCTACAGGCGAGGACATATAGTCCTCTAAAGGTGATAGGTACTAGTACCCAAGGGTCCACCTTTATGAGAAAGCAAGAGATCGACTCATCGAGAGGGCAGGTCATCCAAAAAGATTGGACACGAGATGTAGGAAATCTATGCAGTTAACATGATTTTTAGGGATGCAGACGCATGCAACCTTTGTTGTGAAATTTGGTAATGCTGACCGCACATGAAACAATGCAATGCAATGGAAAGTTGCACAATGTTCATGACATTCTTTCCCTATTTTGTGATTTTGATTTTGATTTAATTTTTTTGGAAAACACAGATTGACTGTCCATTTGAAAAAGGTGATAATTCATGCAACCTTATCCTATCTTTTGCAAATCTCTCCGGGAACTCCCTCAAAGTGTATCTTCTGTTTGATTTAGTCACTTGACCATTTTGGAGTGACGACAATGGAGCCGTTTGACCTTTAATCAATCTATTTGAAATTCCAGGGTTTGTATCCCCTTTTTTTCTTGTTTAAAAACATCGACGGGTGAGAACTTTTGATCTGCCCCTATGTTCACTTGAGGCTCATGCACGATGCCCCTCATTGCCCCAGTGTAAGGCTTTGAGGTACCAATTGTTATCTTTCGTCATGACCTTGTAGCTGGGAACCTATTGGGTGAGAACTTCTAATCTGCCCCTAGGTTCGTTTGAGGTTTATGCATGGTGCCTTTCATTGCCCCAGTGTAGGGCTTAGAGGTACCAATTGTTGTCTTGTTTTCACAACCTTGTAGTGAGGAAGAATGAAAGAAGCAGTTGATTCTTGCAAAAAGAATTTTCCAAGGACGAGAAATAGTTGAAGGATTTTTCAGTTGATGGATTTAAGTCAAATGACTCCTATGTAGAAGCAAGATGTTTTGATGTCTTGATGATGCTAAAGGATCAAGTGCTTCTAAGTTTTACTCAAGACAAGAATCCAAGAAAATCAAGATATATGATCAAGTTGATCTCTAGAATCTTTAGGAAGAAGTTTCCAAATTGAAAATACAAAAGGTTTGACCAAAGAATTTTATCATTTCAAATTGAGATTTTCTCTATAGTAATCGATTACCGGCAGTTGAAAATGTTTATCACAATTACTAGAAATTTGAATTCAAAATTTATAATGTGTAATTGATTACCAGAGGGGATTTTCAGAAATTAATTGCCAAGAGTCACACCTATTCAAATTTTTTATGAATGACCATCAAAGGTGACTTGGAAACACGAACTTAAAGGGAGTTTTCATTGCCCAAAAAGTTTTATCCTCTTAAAAGATTAAGAGTTTTTCTGAACTGAAATATTTCATCCTCTCAAAAAGATTCCTTGGTCAACCACTTGCATATTCAATAAGGAATTTTGATTGATCTTCATTATACAAGCTATCTCTTTTAAGAGAGATCTCTTCTTCTCTTCTTCTTATTTCTGATAAGGGATTAAGAGACCGTGGGTCTCTTGTTGTAGGGGATTCTTGAACACAAGGGAAGGGTTGTCCCTGTGTGCATTGTTAATCCAAAAAGAGAGAGTGAAAGTTTAATTGGGGAATAGTCTTTGTATCTTAATTTAACCCCCCCCCCTTCTTAAGATAACTGAGGCCATTTGTCCAACATCCTATTCTTGATAACTCACTTCTCTCTAAAAAGACAAACTTTCCAGAATGATAAAATGAGGTCACATCAACTTCTTGAAAACACAGTCAATCAAATGCTTTTTTTTCTTTTTGAACACTTTTTTTTATTTTTATTTTGAAACTTATTTGTTTTGAACTTTACTCGTTGTTTTACGGCACCCCCACCAACGTGTAAGACGAGTAATCTCTGATTGAACGGTCTTGGAAGTCCAAACTCAGGAGCACAGGTCGCTTGAGCAAACAGACCAATGGCTTGCACCCACATTCCGGTGAAAGTTGAATAAGCAAAGATGTGTTTGTGAGAGGACGAGGGACAAAGATATCAACTTTATCCATTTCATTTAACATTGTAACTGTGGTTTACAATAATGGTACAAACTTGAAAATCCTAATGAGTCATTAGAGACATCTAACAACAGCTTTCAAAATTGCCCCATGTGTGGCATCTCTTGTCAATGTCAGGATTTACACACGATTCTCCTCAAATTTCAGCCAGCCCGCATCAATTAGACCTTGCACCTTACGCTTCAGAGCCCTACAATGCTCAATGGAACGCCCCGGGGCTTCTCCATGACAAGCACACGTTGCATTCGAATCGTATTCTCGGAGAAATGGAGGTTGATGAACCTTGGCTGGGGTTATGAATACCATTGAATTATCAAGTAGATATGGGAGCAAGTTAGCATAGGACACTGGAATTGGGGTGAATTTTACAGGCTTTTTCACTGCAAAATTCATTTCTTGGTTGGTGTTTTGGTTTATGCTAAAGGTGGTGTTTGTCATTGGAAGTGCGATAGGTAGGCTTTGTGGTTGATTTTAGGGATGGCCTTTGTGGATAACTGGGCGGTGGGTAAGGAGAAGGTTTGTTATTGGCTGAGTAATGACATTGTTGGGTTGGTGGGAAACTTGGTCGTATAAGAATGGCAGTCACAACATAGGTTTCTCCCTTCTTCTCATCCTCTTCACTTGCCCTAGTTTTTTGGCATTTATCAAAGTATGATAATCAGATTTGTCTCTTTTTAGACTCACTTTGATCCTTTCATCGGTGAAGACCATATCATCAAAGCTTGAAGGTGTGTAGTCCACCATCTTTTCATAGTAGAATACTGGTAATGTGTCTACTATCATTATCATTTTTTCTCCGTCATTGAGGTGCCACTTGAGCTGCCAGGGCTCTCCCCCTTTGGGCGTATTCTTTGAAAGGTCCGTGCCCCCTTTTTTGCACATATTTTGTAGTTGCATCCTATCCAAAGCCATTATACCGACACTACCTAACGAAGGCAACCATTAGGTCCTCCCAGGAATGGACTCGGGAAGGTTCCAAGTTAGTGTACCAGGTAACAACTACCCCAGTAAGACTGTCTTGGAAGGAATGTATCAACAATTCCTCATCTTTTGCGTATGCCCCCATCTTCCGACAATACATCTTTAGATGGTTCTTGGGGCAAGTAATCCCCTTGTACTTGTCAAAGTCCAGCACCTTGAACTTGAGAGGGGTGATGATATTGGGTATTGGGAACAACTCTTCTAGGTTAGCAAAGGAATAATCTTCACCTCCTTCAATGGCCCTGAGCCTTTCCTCCAGATGATCCAGCTTTCCCATTTCTGCCATAGCATGAGGGTTTTTACTTGTCGTGGAATGCAAGAGGTGTAGTTGTGGGTGATACTGAGGGCCCTCCAAAGGGTTTTGTAGGGGTATACCACCAACTGCTTGCCCTTTAGTGGCATATCCGAGCCAAGGCTCGAAGTCAGCTAGATTGTGATGGGGAATTTCATGTGTCTCCCCCATGATTTAAGAGACATGTGCATGATCAGTTTGGGGTTGTTGGATCTCAATGGGTATAGGAGTGGAGTTTTTGACATTCTTATTGGGAGTGTACGCCACATTGGGTGGCGTATAGTTGAGAGGCAAGCCATATGGCGGGAAGGCGTGCTCGTTTTGAATTTGCACATCATGGGGGCCGCCTGTACTTCCCAAATCTTTGCCTACCATATATTAGGTTGGATGATTCATTTGGTTGATGCCGGATGGGGACATCAGGTTCACCTTAGCAACAACGCTGGTAGCGGCAATTGCAACCGCATTGGCTTCCATTATCTTCTTCACGCTCATCATGGCCATCATCGTGGCCATTCGCTCTTTCATGGCCTCCATGTCGGCCTTCATCTTCTCTTGTATCTCCTCTACTTCACCCATTACTCTAGCTCTAACACAAGTTCGGTGAGGGCACCGTAAAGCATGTTTTTTTTTTCTTTTTTTATAACAATGATTAAGTTCTTTTCTTTTTTCAAGGAAAGAATGCAATGAGCAATGCAACCAATGAACAACATGGATGTATGCGAATGATGCACAGTTGAAGTATTGCAAATTTTTACACTAGATATGGGGTTGAATCAATTTAGATTTTCAACATGGTCCATGAAATCTCCATCAAGGTGAAACTGGAAGTAACAGGGACATCGACAACCCTAAATGTGTTTGGCAGTAGACAAAGCAATGATGTAACACGATCCATCTTTTGCCCCAATTTTTGCAAGATGGTTACTTCCATGCTTCAACTTGACTCGATGAACCTTTTCGTAAAAGCACGGGCTTGGTTCAACCCCATAACCCAGGGAATGGCAATTTTGATCGCCAATCCTTCAACAACATTTCATAGGGATGAAAGATTCGGGAATACGCATGCTATGCATGGAAAATGTAATTATGGGATTGAGATGCCCGAAGAAACATCCTTTCTTAGTTAACCATGCATTAGGTGCCATGTTCAATCATTTTGTTTTTAAGTGAAATGGGTTTATGATCCCAACATGGTTGGCTCATGGTACCGAATATATGCAACTAAGAATGCATCATGAATTTTCATGCTTCCCTTTTTTTTGTTTCGCAGAGGAAAATGCAAGGATTATGCATGAGCGAACATGAAAACAAAAGGTATGCAGTTTGTAGAACAAAAAGTTTGTTGAACACATATGCATGATGATGCAATGACTCATGCAAAATGGGAATGTGATAACGGACAAATGCAGGAACGATATGTTCATTATGATGCTGAAGAGATGTTTATGCGGTGCATGATATGAATGCATTTACGGACACGAGAGCCCGGAAAATTATCTCTCCTTATTGCGCATTTGGGGGGCACAGTGCCCCATGTGTGCAGTTAAGAAGACGATATGGATCTTCCAGCTTCCCATGACAAAAGCCGAGACCCACATACAATGCATGTGTGACGGTATGATGCAGATGCGCATGCATGAAACGGAAAGAAAACAACACAAAGGGGTAATTCACACATACGAGACTGCAGAGATCCAGCTTTAATGATGGTGCCTCAACGTAGTATTAAAAAGGTTACGTATTACTCTAAAGAAACCAAACATCACTAGCAAAACTATAAACTAGTGCTATTTACCAAAAAATGCATGAGAACGAATGGCACGGAGCGTGTTTGCTCTTTGCCCCTATTTGGGAACCTATAGGACAATATCTAGGGGTCTCTAATAACTACTCCCCAACAATTCATAACTCACACGGCTGTTTTCTAGAGGTATCATCACTCAAGATAATAATATTGTGGCGGTATGGAATACAGCGACAACACATTATAAAGAGAGAAAGCTCTAGACGAGGTTTCACTATTATCAAGCAAGTCGGAGACCTAGCATGATGATAGATTCACCTCCACTCCTTAAATTCCCATGAACCCGGGTATAGGGCCCCTTTTTTTACTCAAACCCGTGGGTGCTTAGAATGCAGTGTAAAGAATGCAAAATAGACAACAGTTATTTACATTTTACACAGTTCAACAAATGCACACACAAAGTTTCACAAATCCACAATTCCTTAAAATAGGCCTAACTCACAAAAATTGTCCCCAGTGGAGTCGCCAACTGTCGCAATGTACCCTTCGCGGGCGAGCGAAGGCGAGACTCACGGGTGCGCTTTCCAAAGGAGGAAAGATGCGCGAAGTCGCCACCAACGTTTATTTGTGGAAAACGTCGGAAAAACCGAAGGAAACCGGTGAAAAAGAAAATTCTAAGTTCGGGAGTTGTATTTACGCTTGAGGAAGGTATTAGCACCTCTCACGTTTGTCTCAAAGGACAACAGCCTATTTTTTAGAATTGTGGAAATTGTGTTACCTTAACTTTTATTTCTTTTTATTTTTTGAGGTCGACAAAAGCGGGGCTCCTGCTCCTACGTACCCTCCATCGAAGAGGAAATCAGACCTACGTAGTTCTTTCTTAAGCGTGAATCAAGCAATTCTTTTTACTTGAAAGGTGATCACTTAAAGGTGTTGGGCCTTTAAAAATGATCCATTTAACTTGGTAAGAAAAGCTGAGATAAAACCTTCAAACCCTATTTTTTGTGGACGAGCTTGACTAGGCGAGTTGATTTTAACCTTAATTTCACTTTAGTTATTTAGTCAATTGAATTAAGAATGAGAAATCCCAAAGAGAAAACGTCCAATTGATTTTTCGCTTTATTTTACTAAAAGGTATTTTTTGATTATTATATTATTATTTTACCTCTTTTTTTTATTTCCAACGTGGTTACGGCATGACCGAACGGTCGGAATTCATTTTAACCGAAATTAACGGATGATACAATTCAAATGATCGGTGGAAATTTATTTTATTTTTAGATTAGGCAAGAAATGACTTAAATAAATGACTTAAGCACGTCAAAAGGGGGTATAAAAGGCGAATGAAAACGAGAATAAAAATACATGAAACAAAATGTGGACCACCACGGGTACATAAAATGAATTGAAAAGCTCGGTTTGAGGTACTTACCCGTTGAAGACTGAAGAAAACGAAGAACGAACGATGAATGTTGAAGAACGGTCGAGAATCTTCGCGTAATTACTCACGGAAACGTTACGGAAATGTTACGGAAGCGCCTCGGCTTGGATTTTCTTCACGGAAATAATTTTCCTCAGCAATTTCGAGAGAATAAGAAGTGCCAAGAAGGCTGAACCCTTTTCTTCTTCACTCCTCCCCCTATTTATAGCAAAATAGGGGAGGAGCTTGCCACCCAGCTCGCCCAGGCGAGCAAGGTTGCTTCCTCCAGAAGCAACAGCCTTCTAGAGGAAGGATCTGGAAGGCCCAAGTGGGGCAGATTGCTATTTGTACCCCCCCTTTTTACTAAATGCACCCCCCCTTCTATGTTTTTTGGTAATTCTTTTTCCTTAACGTTACGAAACTTTACAAATTTCGTAACGATACTTATTTTCCTTCCGCAAGGTTACGAATCCTTACGGATTATGTATTTACTCTTTTTTAGCTTTCGAAGAAGTTACGGAAACTCATGGATTGCGCAAAAACACATCTTTTCGATTTTCGCCACATCACGAAATTTCACGGATCGCGCAAGCCGGCTTCCTTTTGATTTCTGACACGTCTCGGGACTTCATTTATTTTGCAACAAAGGACGCCAAGTATCTCAAAGCGGCTAACCAAAGGTTGCATGTCATCAAGTAATAATCCCCGAACGAAATTAGGGTATGACAGCTAGCTATGGCGCGTGAGTGTTGTTGGAGGGTATAGCGACAAAGGCTAGAGTTCGACGCACGTGAGTGTTGCTTGTAGCACGTGAGTATAATGTTGCGCCAACCACGTCGTTTTGACAACACGAACGTCGTTGAAGATATGATTCACGAATTCAAAGATGGGTTTATACATCACCGTCTTTGTTTGCTATCTTTATAATTACCGAATTGCCACCGTGTTTTAGGCGGACCGAAGTTGTTAGTGTGTTGTAAAAACCAAGATTTTTAGTAGTGATTAAATCTGCATTTCATTTTTTGAATTAATGAATAATTTTGTTACCATAATACAATAATAGGAACCAAGGGCAAGTTCAATTTTAAACTTTACTTATTCGTATTTACCAATTGTGATCATTGTATTCCAATCCATCTAGTTATTTTAGACCACATCAATAAAAAAATTTTTTGAACTACTCATAAAAAATCACATCACCTGATGCAATCCTACCCCGCAAGGGCATTGGATAGAAGACTCCAAGTAGATTGGGCCAGAGATCCAAGGGAAGGCCCTAGGGTTCTCATGAGCCTTAGGGTAGATTTTGAGACCATGGGCTAAGTATGAGCCCGCTTATCTTTGTAAATATTAGAATAGGTTTTTTCCTTCGTTTAGGCCTTGTATTTTGGCCATTCTAGTAGTATAGGGTTTTAGCCTTGTATTTCGAGGCATTTTGAGTAGTCTTTGTAGTAGGGACTTTTTTTTGTATTTGCATGTATTTTGTCATGGGGGTGAGCTTAGCTATTATAGGGGGTGTGTAGATAAGTTCTAGCTTCTCATCTCAAGGAGGTGAGCTTAGCTATTAGAGAGGTGTGTGTAGCTAAGCTCTAGCTTCTTTAAGAATCTTTTCAAGGAAGCTTCTCAAGGAGGTGAGTTAGTTATTAGAGGGGTGTGTGTAGCTAAGCTCTAGCTTCTCAAGGAAGTTTTCTCAAAGAAGCTTCTCAAGGAAGTTTTCTCAAGAAAGCTTCTCAAGGAAGCTACCTAGTCTATAAATAGAAACATGTGTAACACTTGTTGTAACTTTGATGAATGAGAGTCTTGTGAGACACAACTCAAAGTTCAACTTCTCTCCCTTTTTCTTCCTTCAATTTTGTGCTCCCCCCTCTCTCTTTCTCTCCCTCTTTCTTTTCCTCCAATGAAGCATCCTCTCCAAGCTTCTTATCCAAGGCTCATCTTGGTGGTGAAGTTCCTTCTTCCAAGGCTTATTCCCTAGTGGATGGCATCGCCTCTTACCTCTTCTCCTTTGTCTTCCGTTGCATCTCCACGGTGGAAAATCACCATTAAAGGACCTCATTGAAGCTCAAAGATCCAGCCTCCATAGAAGCTCCACAAGCAAGCTTTCATCAAGTGGTAATCAGAGCACAAGAGCTTCAAGTAGGTGCTCCTTAAACCTCCATCAATTTTTCTGCTTTACCTTCTCTTCCATTGTTGTTTCTTCATTTTTTCTCCATGTATCTCCTCACATGTCTTGTGATAAATGTTTTTAACATGATTCTTTAAAGTTTCCACCGATTAAACTTGCTATAGAAACTAGATTTGATTTTCTATGGTTCAAATTTCTTGTTCTTGTTCTTGAACCATGAATTGTGTTGAGTTTAGGTTCCTTTGAGTTTTATCTTGTTATTTTTTGTGGCTGAAACCTAAACCATAAATTTCTTACAAAATATTAAATTAGAAGAAAACCTCAAAGATCCAGAGTGACTTGTTCACCTATTGTAGTTTTGTCATAGAAGTCATGTCTAGTCATGAAACTTGTCACATAAGATTTCTTATGTTGTGCTGAATTTTATTTTCTTGTTTCTTTGTCTAACTCATTTGTTCATGAGTGTATGAAATTCTTTTAGCCTATTATTTGATTTGAGTCAAATATTTCATGTTAATTAGTCCTTAACATGTTCATGCAAAATTCTTAGAGAGTCTTTGATTGTGAACCTTTTCTTGAACTTTTAGGTTTCCTTATGATTGTGTCTATTGTGAATTTGAGTTTTGGTGATTGAATTGCTGGCTGAAATGTTGATCCTAAGTGAATATTGAACTCCTAAAACTGTGTTAAACAATCCTAGTGAGTTCAACATACATAGGAAGGTTGAAAGTAAGCCCAAGGCAATCAATATACCATGCTTAAAAAAAAATCGCTAGTGCTGGCAGCTTGGACATACAAACTTGTAAAAATTACTGAGAATTGGTTACTTCGATTTTTGAACTGAAATGTTTACTGAATTTGCTAGACATCTGGAGAAAAGTTATAAAAAAAGAACCAAGTGATTTCGATAAAAGGAAAAAATACTAAAAATCACACAAGTTGGCAGAAAAATCAATATCCAGGAAAAAAAAAGTGAAAGGGAAGTGTGCTTGTTGTTTTGGCTCAAAATTTATTCTATAATTGGTGCTTATGTTATACCAATCTTAGTTCCGAAATTTCAATTGAAAATTACTGTGAAAACAAGTGCCAAAGCTAGAGGTTTGTTGAGTCATTTTTTTTCTCTACTCTAGAGCCATTCTACTTCATTGGTTTAGATTTCATTTCATTTTTTTTTTTGTCTTTGGTTATTGCTTGTCTCTTTGTTTCCTTGGTTGTGGGTTGCCATATAGGGAATTGGAAGGAGGATTGGTGCCATCCCTTGAAGAATTTGAGTCAAGAATAAAGGGGCCAACCACCTTAAGAGCTATTGGACTAAGAAGCACTCAAAATTGAGTGAATCACCAAAGAGAGAACAACCACCAAAATTGAGGACCATTTTGTAATTTTGTAATTTGCAATTTACTTACCTTCATTGCTTTCAAGTTTTGTAACAAAAAGGCCTTTCATTGGAAGTGTGTTGGGAGCCTCCAATAGGTTACCAAACTTCCATTTGTGTGTAATAATTTTAAGCAATTTTTCCTTAGGATAGTGAGTGTTTTGTTGGGAACCTTGAATGTGGTCATCCAAACACTCTTAGGATTCGCCTAGTTTACATTTCTTGCTTACTTTCATAGCTTATTTCCTTTACCTTCCATTGTCAAACCGCCTAGATAGCTTTCCTTTTACCAATTAGTTTTTGTTTTTTACCTTATCTTTCACACCTCTTTTAGTGTTTATTTTGGCTAGTTTCAACCATAGTTTCTTTTACCTTTTTGTTTTCAAACCTCCAACAAGAAAGAACCACAACTTAGGAACCAACATGAGTCATCATTCATCTAGTGTTAATGGCGAGGGTACTAGTCATAAAGACCCTTTATCTAGAATCTTAGATGAGTTGAGTTCCCTCAAGCTATGGAAAGAAAAACAAGAGAGAAAAGAAAAAGGAAAAAAAAGAGTGGAAGAAATAAGTCAAGATGAAAGAAAGAAAATAAAAGAGGAAGAAAGAAGAAAAATAATAAAATAAATGAAAAGATAAGAACATGCCTCCTATAGTAGTCATAACTCTTGCAAGAGCCTAAGTGAAGAACTTCGTGACTATTACGAAGGAAGGCATAGGTCACATCTTAGACCTCACTCCCATAGAAGAGAAAAGGAAAGAAAGCCTCAAGAGGCTAACATTAACCTCTCATACTTCCATGGGAAGGACAATGTAGAGGCTAACTTAGATTGAGAAATAAGGGTAGAGCAACAACTTAAAAACAAGTCTACTTCAAAATCTTATGGCTCTCACTCTTATCCAAAGAAAGACCAAGGTCAAGGCATCTTAGGGGTGACACCTTCTAAGCCCAAAGATGATAAGGGGAAGGCAATAGAAAAGCAAGCCCCTAAGGCTAATATGCAAGAGAAAACTAGCTCTATAAAGTGCTTTAAATGTCTTGGAAGAGGACACATTACTTCTCAATGCCCCACCACAAAAACCATGATTATGAGGGGCCAAGACATTTATAGTAGCCAAGATGAGGCTACTACTTCACCTTCCTCTAGTGAAAGTGAAGAAGCAAAAGGGGAAGAATCTAGTGAAGAAATCTACCCCCAAGAAGATGGACAACCATTAGTGGTTAAAGAGAAGTGTAAGGAGGTAAGTGTCTCCTCCAAGAGGTTAGCTAAGAAGGAAACTCATTTTACAATAAAGACAAACATTAAAGAAACTTTCCCTCTTAGACAACCTCCACATTTTCTCTTTTGTAAAAAGACACTTGCTAGCATTGCCACACCTCTTGGGCTTGAGTTTATTCCTCAAGTAAAGAAGTTGTTGGATGAGGGTTTGGTTCGCAAGAGCTTAAATCCTTGTGCTTTTTTGGTGCCTAAAATAGGTATTATTAGGCACCAAGTCCCTAAAATAGGTGGTATGATAAATGTTTTGAGTGGTGCAACCCTCTTCTGTAAAATCACTCGTACACCTAACATCTTCATGGTGTGTGTACATAGGGATCCATTAGGTAGGTTTTTTCTTATTTTTAGTTTCAATACAAACTTAGGTACTCATATGGGACACCTTAGGTTTGTCATACTTTTTGGTAGGAATAATCAATATGAAAATACAGAAAAAGGTATGTTTTATTGCGTTACTTTTCTTAATTTTTCAAATAGTGATCAAGGGGTTCCCATGAACCCTAAGAGAATAAAGGTCATTCCTGAGTGGCCCACATCACCAAGTATAAGAAAAATTTGGGGCTTCCATGACTTAACAAACTTTTACAAAAGGTTTATCCCATATTTTTCTATACTTGTAGCACCACTCATTGAGTTGGTGAGAAACCATGTTCCTTCATGGGAAGATGCCCAGGAGATGGGTTTTCAGACCTTACCTTACTTCAACATACCAAACACCACTAATACATATGTTTTTGTTCTTTTTACAGGTGTTGAGGGAAGGAGCCCAGAGTATGAAGAACCTCGGGATTTGAGGTCAAATCCTTTCCAAGGTGGAGGGAATGATGCAATCCTACCCCGCAAGGGCATTGGATAGAAGACTCCAAGTAGATTGGGCCAGAGATCCAAGGGAAGGACCTAGGGTTCTCATGAGCCTTAGGGTAGATTTTGAGCCCATAGGCTAAGTATGAGCCCACTTATCTTTGTAAATATTAGAATAGGTTTTTTTCCTTCGTTTAGGCCTTGTATTTTGGCCATTCTAGTAGTATAGGGTTTTAGCCTTGTATTTCGAGGCATTTTGAGTAGTCTTTGTAGTAGGGACTTTGTTTTGTATTTTCATGTATTTTGTCATGGGGTGAGCTTAGCTATTATAAGGGGTGTGTAGATAAGTTCTAGCTTCTCATCTCAAGGAGGTGAGCTTAACTATTAGAGAGGTGTGTGTAGCTACACTCTAGCTTCTTTAGGAATCTTTTCAAGGAAGCTTCTCAAGGAGGTGAGCTTAGTTATTAGAGGGGTGTGTGTAGTTAAGCTCTAGCTTCTCAAGGAAGTTTTCTCAAAGAAGCTTCTCAAGGAAGTTTTCTCAAGAAAGCTTCTCAAGGAAGCTACCTAGTCTATAAATAGAAACATGTGTAACACTTGTTGTAACTTTGATGAATGAGAGTCTTGTGAGACATAACTCAAAGTTCAACTTCTCTCCCTTTTTCTTCCTTCAATTTCATGCTCCCCCCTCTCTCTTTCTCTCCCTCTTTCTTTTCCTCCATTGAAGCATCCTCTCCAAGCTTCTTATCCAAGGCTCATCTTGGTGGTGAAGTTCCTTCTTCCAAGGCTTATTCCCTAGTGGATGGCGCCGCCTCTTACCTCTTCTCCTTTGTCTTCCACTGCATCTCCATGGTGGAAAATCATCATTGAAGCTCAAAGATCCAGCCTCCATAGAAGCTCCACAAGCAAGCTTCCATCATCACCTCCCTCGAATTACCTTCGTATGTGTCTGCCTAACGTGTTTCTTTCTTTTGCCTCTCATCAGTAGTTCACGTTCCAACTAAGTTTGGTAGTATCTTAAAATCATATTTGAACTTAGAGGGTGTGTTTAGTTTAGAAGATAAAAATAGATTTTTTTAATTAAAATAAACTGTAAAAGATGTGGATTTTTATAAAAAAAATATAATTTTTTTCAAATATAATTTTTTTCCTCTCTACCAAACACATGTACACCATGAGAGTCACCTAAATTAGTTTCCAACTGCTAAAATTTCCTACAATAGAGGATTGTGTAATTAAAAGAGTATCCAATGACACTTTTTCTCACAACTAGAAAAAATATTTTCCAGGTTGTCATACCCTAATTTCGTCCAGGGACCTTGGCTTGATGACATGCGACCTTTCTTTGGTCCTTGTGAGGTGCTTGACACCCATCATTAGGCAGTTTGTGAAATTCCAGGACATGCCGGAAAATAAAAAAAAATATTGATGCACAATCCGTAAGTTTCCGTGACACACCGGAAATCAAATGGAAGCATCGTTGCATAATTAAGTGAGGTTCCGTAACATTCCGTAAGTCAAAAAGGGGATGGTTATGTAATCCGCAAGGTTCCATAACATTACGGAAAGAAAACAAGTATCGTTACGAAATTCGTAAGTTTCCGTAACTTTACGAAAAAAGAATCACCAAAAAAAACAGCAGGGGGGTGTACTTAGTAAAAATGGGGGTGCAAATAGCACCCAGGCCCACTTGGGCCCTCCAGAAGATTCCTCCAGAAGGCTGTTGCTTCTGGAGGAAGCAACCTGGCTCGCCTGGGCGAGCTGAGCTCGCCTGGGCGAGCTGGGCGGCAACCACCTCCCCTATTTTGCTATAAATAGGGGAGGAAGTGAAGAAGGAAGGGGTTTAGCCCCTTTGGCACTTCTCTCTCTTTCGAATTTGCTTGGAAAAATTGTTTCCGTGAAAAAAATCTAAGCCGAGGCGCTTCCGAAACGTTTCCGTAATGTTTTCCGTGAAGAATTTCGCGAAGGTTTCGACCGTTCTTCGACGTTCTTCATTCGTTCTTCATCGTTCTTCGATCTTCAACGGGTAAGTACCTCGAACCAAGCTTTTCGATTCATTCTATGCACCCATGGTGGTCCACATTGTGTTTCGTGCATTTTTATTCTCGTTTTGTTTACTTTTTATACCCCCTGTTGACGTGCTTAAGCCATTTTACTTAAGTCATTTCTCGCTTAACTTAAAAATAAAATCAATTTCCACCAAACGTTTGAATTGTATTATCCGTTAACTTCGGTTAAAATGAATTCTGACCGTTCGGTCGTGCCGTAACCACGTTGGAAATCAAAAAGAGGTAAAAAAATAATATAATAATCAAAAAAACATCTTTTAGTAAAACAAAGCGGAAAATCAATCGGACGTTTTCTCTTTGGGATTTCTCATTCTTAATCGAATTGATTAATAACTAAAGTGAAACTAAGGCTAAAATCAACTCGCCTAGTCAAGCTCGTCCACAAAAATAGGCTTTCGAAGTTTGTCATTTCAATTTCTCACTAAGTAAAATGGATCATTTTTAAGGTCCAACGCCTTAAAATGATCACCTCTTAAAAAAGAGAATCACTTGATAAAAAAGAACTACGTAGGTCTGATTTTCTCATCCCAAATTGAGGAATACGTAGGAGCAAAGGGAAACACCCTTGTCGACCACAAAAAAAGAAAATATAAAAAGGGTATAAAGGATATAGAGACATAAAAAGGGAACATAAAAAATCAAAGTCATGTTTGCACATTCGATTAGAGGCTGCCGTCCCTTGGGGCGGACGTGTGGGGTGCTAATACCTTCCCCGTGCGTAAATACAACTCCCGAACCTTTCACTTAAAAGTTCGTAGATCGCGTCTTTTCCGGTTTTTCCGACGTTTTCCTCAAATAAACGTTGGTGGCGACTCCGCGCGTATTCCTTTCGTGGAACACGCATCCCGCGAGTCACGCGTCGCCCTCCCGCCGAAGGGTAGGTTGCGACAGTTGGCGACTCCACTGGGGACTGATTTTTAGAGAGTTAGGCCATTTAATCTTGTGCAAATGCTTTACCG
Organism: Glycine max; assembly: GCF_000004515.6. Taxonomy (NCBI): domain Eukaryota; kingdom Viridiplantae; phylum Streptophyta; class Magnoliopsida; order Fabales; family Fabaceae; genus Glycine; species Glycine max. Next base: position 32,740,249 of record NC_016091.4, read on the forward strand.
TGACTTACTCCTTTCCCTTTATTTGTTTTATGTTCTTGTGTATATAAACTGTTTGTTGCTTTTAGTGTGTTTTAGAATGTATGCATGAGGTAAATATTTATTCATTTGATGCACACAAACACTAACACTATTTGCACACACTGTGAGTGAAAAAGGGCCCTATACCCGGGTTCATGGGAACATAAGGAGTGGAGGTGAATCTGTGATCATGCTAGGTCTCCGACTTGCTTGATTACAGTGAACCCTCATCTAGAGCTTTTCTCTTTGAAAACTTATTGTTGCTAATAGTCCCTACTGCTGCAATATGTTCTTCGAAGGGGATGATACCTCTAGAAACCATCAAGAGAGATATGACTACCTTGGGGATTATTGCTAAAAGCCTAGTTAGTTCTCTCCCTTATAGGTCCCTTAAATAGGGGCACGGAGCAAACACGCTGCGTGCCATTTTTCACACTGCCATGCATAAGTATCATATACCCGTTTACTTATGTTCAGTGAATATTATCATACTATGTACATCCCCGTATTGTACCTTTCCCATGTGCATCATGTGTGGGTTCCGTCTTAATCCCCTCTCTTGGGCAAACCAACGGAGGGTCCGTGTCACCTTCTTAAATACATACGTTGGGCACTTTGCTACCCCAAGACGTTGTATCTAAGAAGGAGACAATTTCCCGAGCTCCCGTATTCATAAATTGCATCCGTGTCATATGCATTCCTTCATGCATTCATCCATTCCACCCATGATAGATGTCGGAGTTTTGATTCGCACTAGATTTTATTTCACTTTAGTAAAACATGGGATCAAGTCAAAAGCCTTCGCTTAAAAAGAGGTTTTATCAAGTCAAAATCAAGAGCTTAGAGGTCACCAGTTTATGAAAGTTGGGGCAATTAATGGGTCAACTTCAACGGCAAGCCTTCCGCAAAGCCTATGGTAAGCATTTGGGACCTAGCTAGGGTAGAAGTCTCCATGGAACCAATTGCCTCCCTCGCCCAGTATTATGATCAGCCGTTGAGGTGCTTCATCTTTGGGGACTTCCAGCTATCACCAATGGTGGAAGAATTTGAAGAGATCCTAGGATGTCCTCTAGGGGGAAGGAAACCATACCTCTTCTCAGGGTTCTACCCCTCATTGGCCAGAATTTCTAAAAAAGTCCAAATCTTGGCGCAGGAATTAGACCGCCAAAGGCAAGTCGAAAATGGGGTGGTCGGAATACCGAGAAAATATTTGGAGGTAAAAGCAAGAATCTTGGCAGATAAAGGCGAGTGGACCCCATTCATAGATATTCTCACACTGTTGATTTTCGAGGGAGTCCTCTTTCCAAATGTGGATGGGTTGGTGGACCTGGCAGCGATCGACGTTTTTCTCGCCTATCATAACCACAAGGAAAGTCCGGTTGTCGCAATGCTAGCCGACCTATATGACACCTTCGACCGAAGATGTGAAGAAAGCAATGCAAGGATTGTTTGCTGTACTCCAGCTCTCTATGTGGGGCTGGTTTCACACCTTTTTCTCCAAGAAGGTAGGCCCGTCTATCCGCTACAAGGTTACCGCTCGTGCGTCGAAAAAGGAAAGGCGAATTGGGACCAACTCTTGGCTAGCATGGGGGGGCGTCTGTTAATTGGTTCCCTCGCTAGAAGGAAGGAAGAATCAAGATTCTATCTTCATGCGAAGGATGTCCAAATGTTCCCTTGATGGGAACAAAGGGTTGTATTAATTATAATCCCGTTCTCGCCATAAGACAGCTTGGCTACCCCATGAGAGGAGCGCCATTAGACGAAAGCATCACGCCTTTCATCGCACGGGGTTTTAGTGACCACAACGCGAGGGTACTCCAAGGAGTTCGCAAGGCATGGGATGCAGCGTGAAGAAAGGACAGAGAGCTTAGGGGAAGCAGTAATGGGATCATCGGCGGCTATCATAAGTGGCTGAGAGTCCGAACACAAGGATTGGATTGGCTCCCAAATCTAAAGACTGTGAGGGACGATGAGGTTAAAGCTTCGGAAGAAAGTGATGAGGTACAAGCCCTAAAGGCAGAGCTTGAAAGAGCCCGAGTAGTCGAAGAGAAGTTCAAGTCCATAGCCATCAAAGTCTGAAAAGAGTATGATGAACTAAGGGACGTCAATATGGCCACCGCTGAAGCCTTGGAACGAGAAACCAAGAAGGCCCGAAAGGAAGAACACGTGCCAGCAAAGTTTTGAGGGGCTTTATAGGGCAGCAATAGTAAGCTCAAGCTCCGAAGAGGTGAAAGGAATCATCACGGGTCAAAGGCATGATCTTGAAGGACGAGCTAAAGGCTTACCTTAGGTCGAAAAGAAATTTGTCCCAACAGTTAAGCGAGACTGAAGGGAATATGTGGGCCGTCATCGATGAGTGCAAAGAGAAGCTAAATCTAGCGGCGACTCACGAGCAAAGGCTAGAGGATGAGTACGCCAAGATATCAGCAGAAAGGGAAGCAAGGGAAAGGGTAATTGATTCATTGCACCAAGAGGCAACAATGTGGACGGACCGATTTGCTCTTACTTTGAACAGGAGTCAAGAACTTCCCCCATTGCTAGCCAAGGTCAAAGCAGTGGCGGACACCTACTCCGCCCCCGAGGAGATCCACGGACTTCTCAGCTATTGTCAGCATATGATAGACTTAATGGACCATATGATTAGAAACCGCTAGGAAGTTTGTATTGTCGCTCAGATCTTGACTAGTTATAACTTTTTGAAAAAAATGAGTTTATCCCACGTTTTTACTCCAAAAATCAGTGCGAATCAAGTCACTCCCACATTTTATCTCTAGCATGCATTGTATGTTGGTCTCGTCCTTTGTCACGGGAAGCCGGAAGGTCCATATCACCTTCTTAATTGTACACATGGGGCACTGCGCCCCCAAATGCGCAAGTAAGAAGAGATAATTTTTCGGGCTCTCGTGTCCGTAAAATGCATTCATATCATGCATCGCATAAGCATCTCTTCATAACATCATAATGAACATATCGTTCCTGCATTTGTCCGTTATCATATTCCAGCCTCACATTTTGCATGAGTCATGGCATCATCATGCATATGCGTTCAACAAACTTTTTGATCTGCAAAATTGCATACCATTTGTTTTCATGTTTGCTCATCCTTGTGTTTTCCTCTACAAAAACAAAAAAGGGGAAGCGTGAAACTTCACACTACATTCTTAGTTGCATGTGTTAGGCACCATGAGCCAACCATGTTGGGATCATAAACCCATTTCTAAAAAAAAAAAAAAAACACACACACAACAACAAAACAAAATAATTGAACATGGTACCTAATGCATGGTTAACTAGGAAATGGTGTTTCTTCGGGCATCTCAATTTCATAATTACATTTTCCATGCATAGCTTAAAGTATGCCCGAGTCATTCATCCCTATGAGATGTTGTTGAAGTATTGGCGATCAGAATTGCCATTCCTTGGATTATAGGGTTGAACCAAGCTCATGCTTTTACAAAAAGGTTCATCAAGTCAAGTTGAAATATGGAAGTAATCGTCCTGCAAAATTGGGGCAAAAGATGAATTGAGTCACATCACTGCTTCATCTACTGCCAAACATATTTAGGATTGTTGATGTCCTTGTTACTTCCAGTTTCACCTTGACAAAGATGTCATGGACCATGTTGAAAATCTAAATTGATTCAACCCCATATCCTGCGTAAAAATTCGCAATCTTCAACTGTACATCATTCGCATACATCCATGCTTTTCATTGGTTGCATTGCTCATTGCATTCTTTCCTTGAAAAATAAAATAAAATAAAATAAAATGAACTTAATCATTGTTATAAAAAAAAAAAAACATGCTTTACGGCGTCCTCACCGAACTTGTGCTAGAGCTAGAGTAATGGGTGAAGTAGAGGAGATACAAGAGAAGATGAAGGCCGACATGGAGGCCATTAAAGAGAAAATGGCCACAATGATGGAGGCCATGATGAGCGTGAAGAAGATAATGGAAGCCAATGCGGTTGCAATTGCCGCTACTAGTGTTGTTGCTAAGGTGAACCTGATGTCCCCATCCGGCATCAACCAAATGAATCATCCAACCTCAGATATGGTAGGCAAAGATTTGGGAAGTACGGGCAGCCCCCATGATGTGCAAATTCAAAACGAGCACGCCTTCCCGTCATATGGCTTGCCTCTCAACTATACGCCACCCAATGTGGCGTACACTCCCAATAAGAATGTCAATAACTCCACTCCTATACCCATTGAAAGCCAGCAACCCCAAACTGATCATGCACATGTCTCTTAAACCGTGGAAGAGACCCATGAAATTCCCCATCACAATCTAGCCGACTTCGAGCCTTGGCTCGGATATACCACTGAAGGGCAAGCAGTTGGTGGTATAGCCCTACAAAACCCTTTGGAGGGCCCTCAGTATCACCCACAACTGCACCTCTTGCATTCCACAGCGGTTAAAAACCCTCATGACTATGGCAGGAATGGGAAAGTTGGATCATCTAGAGGAAAGGCTCAGGGCCATTGAAGGAGGTGAAGATTATGCCTTTGCTAACCTAGAAGAGTTGTTCCTAATACCCAAACATGGTCATTCCCAAGTTCAAGGTGCCGGACTTTGGCAAGTACAAGGGGACTACTCGCTCCAAGAACCATCTAAAGATGTACTGTCGGAAGATGGGGGCATACGCAAAAGATGAGAAACTGCTGATACATTTTTCCTGAGAAAGTCTTACTAGGACAACTGTCGCCTGGTATACTAACTTAGGAACCTTCTTGAGTCCATTCTTGGAAGGACCTAATGGTTGCCTTCATTAAGCAGTGTCAGTACAATTCTGATATGGCTCCGGATAGGATGCAACTACAAAAAGTGTGCAAAAAGGGGGCACGAATCTTTCAAAGAATACGCCCAAAGATGGAGAGACTTGGCAACTCAAGTAGCACCCCCAAAAACAGAGAAAGAGATTATCACAATGATAGTAGACACGTGACCGGTGTTCTACTATGAAAAAAATGGTGGGTTACACACCTTCAAGTTTTACAAATTTGGTCTTCGCCAGCAAAAAGATCGAAGTGGATCCGAAAAGAGGCAAATTTGATCATCCTACTAGGACGACTGAGAAAATTGGGGCAAATGAAAAGGGTGAGAAAGAGGGAGAAACCCATGCTGTGACTGCCATTCCTATACGGCCAAGTTTCCCACCAACCCAACAATGTCATTACTCAGCCAATAACAAACCTCCTCCTTACCCACCACCCAGTTATCCACAAAGGCCATCCCTAAATCAACCACAAAGTCTGTCTACCACACTTCCAATGACGAAGACCACCTTTAGCACAAACCAAAAAAAAAAAAAACACACAACAAAAAGGAATTTTGCAGCAAAAAGCCTGTAGGGTTCACCCCAAATTCCGTTGTCATATGCTAAACTTGATCCCATATCTACTTGATAATTCAATGGTAGCCATAACCCTAGCCAAGGTTCATCAACCTCCATTTCTCCGAGAATACGACTCGAACGCAACGTGTGCTTGTCACGGAGAAGCCCCGGGGCGTTCCATTGAGCATTGTAGGGCTCTGAAGCGTAAGGTGCAAGGTCTAATTGATACAGGCTGGCTGAAATTTGAGGAGAATCGCTTGTTGAATCCTAACATTAACAAGCAACACCATACATGGGGCAATTTTGGAAGCTGTTGTTATGACTCATCAGGATTTTCAAGTTTATGCCATAAACCACAGTTACAATGTTAAATGATATAGATAAAATGGACATCCTCTCACGAACACATCTTTGCTTATTCAACTTCCACCGGAATGTGAGTGTAAGCCATTGGTCTGTTTGCTCAAGCAACCTGCGCTCCTGAGTGTTGACTTCCAAGACCGTTCAATCAGAGATTACTCATCTTGCACGTTGGTGGGGGTGCCGTAAAACAACGAGCAAAGTTCAAAACAAATAAGTTTCAAAATAAAAAATAAAAAGGCATTTGATTGACTGTGTTTTCAAGTAAAAATATAGACGTTCATGTGACCTCATTTTGTCTTTTTAGAGAGAAGTGAGTTATCAAGAATAGGATGTTGGACAAATGGCCTTAGTTACCTTGAGAAGAAGAGGGGATTGAATTAAGATACGAATATTATTCCCCAATTAAACTTTCACTCTCTCTTTTCGGATTAACAATGCACATAGGGACAACCCTTCCCTTGTGTTCAAGAATCCTCTACTACAAGAGACCCACGGTCTCTTAATCCCTTTTCAGAAATAAGAAGAAGAAATCTCTCTTAAAAGGGATAGATTGTACAATGAAGACCAATCAAAATTCCTTATTGAATAAGCAAGTGGTTGACCAAGGAATCTTTTTGAGAGGATAAGACATTTCAGTTCAGAAATACTCTTGATCTTTCGAGAGGATAAAACTGTTTGGGCAATAAAAACTCTCTTTAAAACATTTGAATGGCCGTTCATAAAACATTGGAATAGATATGTCTCTTGGAAATTATTTTCTGAAAATCCCCTCTGGTAATCAATTACAAGACTTATGTAATCGATTACAGGTTTTAAAAATTTGAATTAAAACATTTTCAACTAATAGTAATCGATTACCAGAGAGCAAATCTCAATTTGAAAGGATAGAATTCCTTGGTCAAACCTTTTGCTTCTTCAATTTGGAAACTTCTTCCTAAGATTCTAGAGATCAAATTGATCATATATCTTGATTTTCTTGTATAAAACTTAGAAGCACTTGATCCTTTAGCATCATCAAGACATCAAAACATCTTGCTTCTACATAGGAGTCATTTGACTTAATCCATCAACTGAAAGATCCTTCAATTATTTCTCGTCCTTGGAAAATTCTTTTTGCAAGAATCAACTGCTTCTTTCATTCTTCCTCACTACGAGGTCGTGAAAACAAGACAACAATTGGTACCTCTAAGCCCTACACTGGGGCAACGAAAGGCACCATGCAAAAACCTCAAGCGAACCTAGGGGCAGATTAGAAGTTTTCACCCAATAGGTTCCCAGCTACAAGGTCATGACGAAAGATAACAATTGGTACCTCAAAGCCTTACACTGGGGCAATGAGGGGCATCGTGCATGAGCCTCAAGTGAACATAGGGGCAGATCAAAAGTTCTCACCCGTCGATGTTTTTAAACAAAAAAAAAAGGGGGGACAAACCCTAAGATTTCAATAGATTGATTAAACGTCAAACAGCTCTATTGCCATCACTCCAAAATGGTCAAGTGACTAAATCAAACAGAACATACACTTTGAGGGGGTTCCCGGAGAGATTTGCAAAAGATAGGATAAGGTTGCATGAATTATCACCTCTTTCAAAAGGACAGTCAATCTGTGTTTTCTAAAAAAAAAAAAAAAAAAAAATCAAAATCAAAATCACAAAACAAGGAAAGAATGACATGAACATTGTACAAACTTTCCATTTCATTGCATTATTTCATATGAAGTCCGCATTTACCAAATTTCACAACAAAGGTTGCATGCATCTGCATCCCTAAAAATCATGTTGACTACATAGATTCCCTACATCTAAATGTCCAAATCTTTTGAATTTGGGATGACCGGCTCTCTCGATGAGTCGATCCCTTGCTTTCTCATAAGGATGGACCCTTGGGTACTAGTTACCCTCACTGTCAGAGGACTACACGTCCTCGCCTTGAGAGGACTACACGTCCTCACCATCAGAGGGCTGCACGCCCTCACCTCCAGAGGACTACATGTCCTCACCATGAGAGGGCTACACGCCCTCACCTTGGGTACTAGTTACCCTCACCATCAGAGGGCTGCACGCCCTCACCTCCAGAGGACTGCATGTCCTCGTCTTGAGAGGGCTACACGCCCTCACCTTGGGTACTAGTTACCCTCACCGTCAGAGGACTACACGTCCTCGCCTTGAGAGGACTACACGTCCTCACCATCAGAGGGTTGCACGCCCTCACCTCCAGAGGACTACATGTCCTCGCCATGAGAGGGCTACACGCCCTCACCTTAGGTACTAGTTACCCTCACCATCAGAGGGCTGCACGCCCTCACCTCCAGAGGACTACATGTCCTCGCCTTGAGAGGGCTACACGCCCTCACCTTGGGTACTAGTTACCCTCACCGTCAGAGGACTACACGTCCTCGCCTTGAGAGGACTACACATCCTCACCATCAGAGGGCTGCATGCCCTCACCTCCAGAGGACTACATGTCCTCGCCTTGAGAGGGCTACACGCCCTCACCTTGGGTACTAGTTACCCTCACCGTCAGAGGACTACACGTCCTCGCCTTGAGAGGACTACACGTCCTCACCATCAGAGGGCTGCACGCCCTCACCTCCAGAGGACTACATGTCCTCGCCATGAGAGGGCTACACGCCCTCACCTTGGGTACTAGTTACCCTCACCATCAGAGGGCTGCACGCCCTCACCTCGAGAGGACTACACGTCCTCGCCTTGAGAGGGCTACACGCCCTCACCTTGGGTACTAGTTACCCTCACCGTTGAGAGGACTGCACGTCCTCGCCTTGAGAGGACTACACGTCCTCACCATCAGAGGGCTGCACGCCCTCACCTCTAGAGGACTACATGTCCTCGCCTTGAGAGGGCTACACGCCCTCACCTTGGGTACTAGTTACCCTCACCGTTGAGAGGACTACACGTCCTCGCCTCGAGAGGACTACACGTCCTCACCATCAGAGGGTTGCACACCCTCACCTCCAGAGGACTACATGTCCTCTCCTTGAGAGGGCTACACGTCCTCACCTTGGGTACTAGTTACCCTCACCGTCAGAGGGCTACACGCCCTCACCTTGAAAGGACTACACGTCCTCGCCAGCAGAGGGCTGCACGCCCTCACCTCCAGAGGACTACACCTCCTCGCCTTGAGAGGGCTTCACGCCCTCACCTTTAGAGGGCTACGTGTCCTCATTTTCAGTGTGCTCGACATCCACACCTTAAAAGAATTTAAGGTCCTCTGCCCTTAAATGCTTAACCGAGGCTTGCACTTCCGGTTAAGGGGCCAGTAGTTTCCTTTTAACGGTTCCTGGGCCACCCCCTGATATTGGAGGAGGGCCAACTGTGCGAGCACAACCAGAAAGGGAGGCTATCACACAGCTACTATGCATACCGGGGCAAGATTTCACCTGTGCCATTGCAAAGAGACGAGTGCGGATCATGCGCACCAACATGACCACTCTTACATAGATATAGATGACGTTGCTACTTAGCAACATTCTTCCCAGCGACCGCAATGCCAATCACCCCCTGCAAAAGTATCAGTTGGTCTGTGTCGTCCCGACATGGGTAAGTATGCATATGGTTCAACTGATTTCTGATACCATCTATTGTTTGCAGGGATCGCACCCACAAGACACCCAGTGGACCCGGAAAAGTCCAACAGGGCCCTGGGGTTTCCAGCTCTGGTTACGGGCCTCTATCAGTCCTATAGGGTGCCCGTACCCCCCCCGGCAAGGTTATGTCATCATAGGTAAGTATGCACATCGCTCAACTGATTTCTGATTTCATCTATTGTTTGCAGGGATCGCGCCTGCAAGACACCCAGTGGACCCGAAGAAGTCCAACAGGGTCTTGGAGTTGTCAAGCTCTAATTACGGGTCTCTGTCAGTTCTACGGAGTACCTGTAACCTCCAGCAAGGGCATCAGGCCCCCTACTGATCGAGCTTTCATCAAGAAGTGCTGCGTCCCCAGGCAGGCGCAGGGCGAAACACCACAGCAGCATTGGGATGGTCGGCAGCGGGAAACAGACGCACCGCCATCACCTCTAGAGTTCACCTCTGCTCATCCACAAAAAGGTTTGAGTATTGCCTACACAACATGGCCGGCCAATAGGCGACCAAGTCCAAAGCCAAATGTAAGAAAAGTACTAGGTCAGTGACCGACAAGTCATAAGGCGTCCAGCTCAAGACGTTAAAGAAGCGCTACTAGGAGGCAACCTAGTACCTTTTGAATCTATGCTTGTTATTTGATCACTTTTTATAGTAGGACGCACCTAGTTGCTCATGATCCTGGGAATTTAAATAAAACGAGCACAAGCTCGAAAGGTAGTCATACCTTACAAAATATATATATGTATGTTTAGGTAGAAAGATACCTTAGATATGCATGTATGTAAACAAAAAATACTTCACAAAATATATATGTATGTTTAGGTAGAAAGATACCTTAGATATGCATGTATGTAAACAAAAACACACTTCACAAAATATATATATGTATGTTTAGGTAGAAAGATACCTTGGATATGCATGTATATAGCAAAAATACCTTACAAAACATATATATGTATGTTTAGGTAGCAAGATACCTTGGATATGCGTGTATATAGCAAAAATACCTCACAAAAATATACACATGTTTAGGTAGCAAAATACCTCATGAAAAAAAAAAGAAGAAGAGAAAAACAAAAAAAAACAAACAAGAAAAAGAAATAAACATAAAAAAAAAGAGAAAAAAGAAAAATAAGTTGTCTAGCTGTAAAACCAACATGCTTTTGAAAAGAGATGACTTCCAACCTTTCTTTGAAAAAATTCGCTGATCATAGCTATTTTTGAAAAAAAATGTGTATACACCTGAAGGGTGAATGCTGTGAAGATTTCCCCGGACGCCCGAAATGGACTTGGTTTAATGCACAAATTGATAAAAGAACATATTTTGGAAACATTGGGTTGATTTAAAATAGAGGAAATGAATCCTGAGCCCTAGCATCACATGACCATAAAAATTTGACACTTGAGTGTCCACATAGGTGCATGCATGACCAGTTTTGCATAAAGTTTCCAAATCATCATTTTTGCATTTTGTGTCATGGAAATAATGTGGGGCATCCCTTTTATCCTTAAGCCAAACCAAACCCCGACATGTATCATGTCTAGCCATTCTACAAACCTTGAGCCAAAATCCTGACTCACCATAAACCTTGACCTAGGGTGAGAATGTCAATCCTTACCCTCGGAAGCAAAAAAGAAAAGAAGGAAAATTTCCAATCAAAGAGAAAGCAAAAAAAGAAAAGAAAGGAAATTCCCAATCAAAGAGTGGGAGAAAGCAAAAAGAAAAGAAAGAAAATTCCCAATCAAAGAATGGGAGAAAGTAAAAAAAAAAAAAAGAAGAAGAAGAAGAAGAAGGAAAGAAAGCCCCTGATCGGGGATCGAAGGAAAAAACAGAAGAAATATGCAGAGAGGTCTTTGGACCGGACAATATCTGAACAATACAGAATTGTCACCAAATGAACGAAAAAAGAAGGAAAGGGAACCACGACCTAAAATAGTCTTCTCCCTTTGATTACCAACCAAAATCCCGTGCGCTAGCGACTTTTTTTTTCTCGCCCCGCACTAAACAAAAAAACAGAAAAAGAAAAAGCCAGAAAAATCAAAAGCCAAAAACACACAAAAAGCCGAAAGAAGAAGCCACCAAAAGAACCCATTCCCAAGGGAAGTCCTATTTGATCCATGATCACGCATGTAATTTTTTATTTGATAGGAAATAATTTGCAAAGTCAAGTCATGACATATCTATGGTCCGGAATTAGGATGAAACACTTACCTGTGCGAGATTAATACACTTTGAGTGATTTTCTTCTATTTTTGTCGAACCCAGTGTTTCCTCTAAATGGTCATTTAGAAAACGAAATGCTAACATCCAAAATCTCAATTAAGGTTATGGGGGGATTTCATCAGCAGACTCTCCTTCCCCGGTAAACGCATTGTTTTTTTTCACTCAAAAAGGCATATGCTGCTCTAATCAGTTGGAATATTTGTCTCTTTGCTAAAGCATGCTTGCATTTTAGTGGAGAAAACACCGAGACCTTTTCAAGTCTCACAAGTTATCCAGAACTACGTAGGTCTGAGTTCCTCATTGGAGGATACGTAGGAGCAAGAGCCTCGCTTTTGTCGACCACACCGCCTTTTGTTGCCATGACTCAAGAGCTGGTAGCCCGCGGAGACACCTTACGGTTATCCGCACCTCGTCATTTAGTGATCCCAAGTGTGATTGACGAGCAGAGACCAATATGGTCATCTGCGCCCTTTCCGGAGATGTCAGCATTTTCCGATGGAGACTTTTCAAGTCTCACAAGTTATCAAGAACTACGTAGGTCTGAATTCCTCATTGGAGGATACGTAGGAGCAAGAGCCTTGCTTTTGTCGGCCGCCCCATAATCTTTGTCATACTGACCCTGAGGTCATGTGACATGCACCCTTGTATCATCCAGAGGCGGCGGGCCCGATGATACGCGGAGATACCTTACAGTTATCCGCACCCTTTTGTCATCCAGAGGCGGCGGGCCCGATGACAAGCAGAGACCAAGTTTGGTCATTCTGCACCCTTGTATCATCCAGAGGCGGCGGGCCCAATGATACGCGGAGATACCTTACGGTTATCCGCACCCTTTTTGTCATCCAGAGGCGGCGGGCCCGATGACAAGCAGAGACCAAGTTTGGTCATTCTGCACCCTTGTATCATCCAGAGGCGGCGGGCCCAATGATACGCGGAGATACCTTACGGTTATCCGCACCCTTTTTGTCATCCAGAGGCGGCGGGCCCGATGACAAGCAGAGACCAAGTTTGGTCATTCTGCACCCTTGTATCATCCAGAGGCGGCGGGCCCGATGACAAGCAGAGACCAAGTTTGGTCATTCTGCACCCTTGTATCATCCAGAGGCGGCGGGCCCGATGATACGCGGAGATACCTTACGGTTATCCGCACCCTTTTGTCATCCAGAGGCGGCGGGCCCGATGACAAGCAGAGAACAAATTTGGTCATTCTGCACCCTTGTATCATCCAGAGGCGGCGGGCCCGATGATACACGGAAATACCCGAGTGGTTTTCCGTTTAAACATTCTTTTGCTATCTGTAAGACAGAACGCTTGATAGCATGCAGAGACTGACATAGTCTTCTGCACCTTTTTGTTCCTCCGGGAACAACAAGTCATTTACATGCGGAAATTTCATGGTCACCCGCGACTCTCGTCAACCGAGAGGAGCGAAATTAGTGTCATACACTGATTTTCGTCCGGGGACCTTTGCTTGATGACATGCGACCATTCTTTGGTCCTTGTGAGGTGCTTGGCATCCATCATTAGGCAATTTGTGAAATTCTAGGAACGACAAGTCATGGTCACCCGCGACTCTCGTCAACCGAGAGGAGCGAAATTAGTGTCATACACTGATTTTCGTCCGGGGACCTTTGCTTGATGACATGCGACCATTCTTTGGTCCTTGTGAGGTGCTTGGCATCCATCATTAGGCAATTTGTGAAATTCTAGGAACGACAAGTCATGGTCACCCGCGACTCTCGTCAACCGAGAGGAGCGAAATTAGTGTCATACACTGATTTTCGTCCGGGGACCTTTGCTTGATGACATGCGACCATTCTTTGGTCCTTGTGAGGTGTTTGGCACCCATCATTAGGAAATTTGTGATATTCTGGGAACAACAAGTCTTTTGCATGTGGAGATTTTATGGTCACCCGCGACTCTCGTCAAATCGAGAGGAACGAAATTAGTGTCTTATCTTTACTTTCCTTCTATCTCCAATAAAAGACAAGTAAAGAGGGGCAACTGTCATACCCTAATTTCGTCCGGGGACCTTGGCTTGATGACATGCGACCTTTCTTTGGTCCTTGTGAGGTGCTTGACACCCATCATTAGGCAGTTTGTGAAATTCCAGGACATGCCGGAAAATCAAAAAAAATATTGATGCACAATCCGTAAGTTTCCGTGACACACCGGAAATCAAATGGAAGCATCGTTGCATAATTAAGTGAGGTTCCGTAACATTCCGTAAGTCAAAAAGGGGATGGTTATGTAATCCGCAAGGTTCCGTAACATTACGGAAAGAAAACAAGTATCGTTACGAAATTCGTAAGTTTCCGTAACTTTACGAAAAAAGAATCACCAAAAAAAAAAGTAGGGGTGTACTTAGTAAAAATGGGGGTGCAAATAGCACCCAGGCCCACTTGGGCCCTCCAGAAGATTCCTCCAGAAGGCTGTTGCTTCTGGAGGAAGCAACCTGGCTCGCCTGGGCGAGCTGGGCGGCAACCACCTCCCCTATTTTGCTATAAATAAGGGAGGAAGTGAAGAAGGAAGGGGTTCAGCCCCTTTGGCACTTCTCTCTCTTTCGAATTTGCTTGGAAAAATTGTTTTCGTGAAAAAAATCTAAGCCGAGGCGCTTCCGTAACGTTTTCCGTGAAGAATTTCGCGAAGGTTTCGACCGTTCTTCGACGTTCTTCATTCGTTCTTCATCGTTCTTCGATCTTCAATGGGTAAGTACCTCGAACCAAGCTTTTCGATTCATTCTATGCACCCATGGTGGTCCACATTGTGTTTCGTGCATTTTTATTCTCGTTTTGTTTACTTTTTATACCCCCTGTTGACGTGCTTAAGCCATTTTACTTAAGTCATTTCTCGCTTAACTTAAAAATAAAATCAATTTCCACCAAACGTTTGAATTGTATTATCCGTTAACTTCGGTTAAAATGAATTCCGACCGTTCGGTCGTGCCGTAACCACGTTGGAAATCCAAAAGAGGTAAAAAAATAATATAATAATAAAAAAAACATCTTTTAGTAAAACAAAGCGGAAAATCAATCGGACGTTTTCTCTTTGGGATTTCTCATTCTTAATCGAATTGATTAATAACTAAAGTGAAACTAAGGCTAAAATCAACTCGCCTAGTCAAGCTCGTCCACAAAAATAGGCTTTCGAAGTTTGTCATTTCAATTTCTCACTAAGTAAAATGGATCATTTTTAAGGTCCAACGCCTTAAAATGATCACGTCTTAAAAAAGAGAATCACTTGATAAAAAAGAACTACGTAGGTCTGATTTTCTCATCCCAAATTGAGGAATACGTAGGAGCAAAGGGAAACACCCTTGTCGACCACAAAAAAGAGAAAATATAAAAAGGGTATAAAGGATATAGAGACATAAAAAGGGAACATAAAAAATCAAAGTCATGTTTGCACATTCAATTAGAGGCTGCCGTCCCTTGGGGCGGACGTGTGGGGTGCTAATACCTTCCCCGTGCGTAAATACAACTCCCGAACCTTTCACTTAAAAGTTCGTAGATCGCGTCTTTTCCGGTTTTTCCGACGTTTTCCTCAAATAAACGTTGGTGGCGACTCCGCGCGTATTCCTTTCGTGGAACACGCATCCCGCGAGTCACGCGTCGCCCTCCCGCCGAAGGGTAGGTTGCGACACAGGTCGGTTCTTTAGTGCATTCCACGACAGTTCAAAATTCGTCTTTGAAGCTATCGTCGTGGAAAGTTATCACTTTCCACAACGGTTTTTTTAACCTTCTTAAATCTATTCTTTCTACATCGGTTCTTCACGAAACCTTTGTCTATGCCCAATCACCCTTAGACTAATGTTTCAATGAATTTTGTGTTAGGACTACCTCGATCTCAAGGTGGTAAAGACAGTATATTTATTATTGTTGATAGATGTAGTAAAATGACACATTTCATTGCAAGAGAGTTTAAGTTGAGAGAAAAACAATTGAGCATTCCAGAAAAAAAAAAAAAAAGAGAAAAGAAAATAAAAATGAGAGTGAGAAAGAGAAAGAAAAGAATAAAAAAGAAGACAAAAACGAGAAAAATAAGAAAGTGAGTGCAGTTTGCATTTTTCATTGGGAAACTTGTGGTGTATTTTGATGATATTTTGATCTATAGAAAAATAGTAGAGGAACATGTTGATCATTTGCATGTTGTTCTTAATGTTTTGGGAGAAAATAAGTTGTATGTCAATCTTAAAAAAAGTGTTCTTTTTGTCTTGAATATGTTGTGTTCTTAGGTTTTGTCATTAGCGAAAAAGGAATAAGTGTGGATGAAGAAAATGTAAAGGCAATTAGAGAATAGCCTATACCAAAGGATGCTAATGAGGTAAGAAGTTTTCATGGTTTACCAAGTTTTTATAGAAGATTTGTGGAGAACATTAGTTTACTTGCTGCACCTTTAAATGAACTTGTAACAAAAAATGTGGTGTTTAAGTGGACTGATGTGAATGAGAAAGTTTTTAATTTATTGAAAGATAAGTTGACCAATGCACCTTTGCTTTGTTTGCCTAATTTTGATAAAGCTTTTGAAATTGAATGTAATGTTTTTGATGTTGGAATAGAGGTTGTAGTGTTGTAGGACTCTAAACCAATTGCGTACTTGAGTGAAAAGCTTCATGGGACAATATTTAATTATTTCACGTATGACAAAGAATTGTAGGTTTTAGTGAGAGCTTTACAAACATGGCAACACTACTTGTGGCCAAGGAAATTCATAATTCATTCTGACCATCAAAGTTTGAAGTTTCTAAAATCTCAAGGTAAGCTTCAAAAGAGACATGCCAAGTGATTGGAATTCATTGAGATGTTTCCTCATTTGATCAAGTACAAGAATAGTAAGGAAAACATAGTGGTTGATGCTTTTGTTTAGAAGTATGCTTTGCTTACTTCTTTGCAAACTAAATTACTTGGTTTTGAGTTTGTGAAGGACTTGTATGCTAATAATTTTGACTTTGTCAAAGTATGGCATTCATGTTTTAAACATGCTTTTGGGAGCTATTATAGACAAGATGGTTTCTTGCTTTAGAAAAATAAATTTTGTCAGAGTGTTCTTTGCGCCAAATGTTAGTTAGAGAAATTCATGGTGGTAGAATGATGGGACATTTTGTGTGAAAAGACTTTATAAATTCTACATGAGCATTTTTATTGGTCTAGCATGAAGCATGATGTGCAATCTGTTTGTGGCAAGTGCATGCCATGTAAACAAGCAAAATCTAAAGTTATGACTACCTCAATCTCAAGGTGGTAAAGATAGTATACTTATTGTTGTTGATAGGTTTAGTAAAATGACACATTTCATTGAATATTCTAAAACCAATGATGCAACACATATTGTTGATCTTTTCTTTAAAGAAGTTGATGTGATCCTTACTAGGAGCGGATCGCTTGGTACAGGTCATAGAATTTGGAGGACACCACTTCCAGAGAGGAAAGATAAGTCAGGGTAGACACCATAAGGATTAACTTGATAAATCCGAGATTGGTTCAACAAGGAACCCAAAGAGAAGCTCTCACAAAATATTCTCAAAATGCCAAAAGTCTCTTTTATTGAAAACGAGTTAAATACGTATAGTGTATCTGAGGTGCAGCTGAAAGGGCACCAATTTTATTTAATTAACATTACAACAAAAAATAGAAATAAAAAAAATATTTGGCATGGGCATTCAATTTAGTTAGGGCCTTTAACAACAATCAAGATTCTTGGTAGTGCCTCTAGGCCTTCATCCCTCTCCACTTGGGCCTTGTTAAGTATGGCTGATACCATTTGTTGGAGGATATCCTCTGACTGTTTGGTCCTACTCCTGGTCATAGGTTCTTGTACTTGGGCAATTTTAGGATTCTCATCATTCCCTCTTTCTTGGAAATCATTTGCCCTCAAATCTTCAAATTCACCATCTACAACAAATAGAGTCAAGTCAACAACATTAAATGAAGAACTTACTCCATACTCACCTGGAATATCATTCTTGTAAGCATTGTCGTTGATCCTCTTTAGTACTTGGAAATGTCTGTCTCCTCTAGGTTGAAGTTTGGACTTCCTTTGTTTAGGGAATCTCTCCTTCCTCATGTGTACCCAAACCTAATCACCTGGTTCAAGTACCACTTTCTTTCTATTCTTGTTGGCTTGCTTGGCATAGCTTTCATTCTTCTTTGCAATTTGATCCTTCACTTGCTCATGCAATCTTTTCACATACTCAACTTTAGCCTGTGCATCCTTATGCTTAAAATCAGAAATGTTAGGCAATGGTTACAAATCAAGAGGAGTCAAGGGATTAAAACCATACACTACTTCAAATGGAGAGTCTTGTGTAGTTCTATGTATAGCCCTATTGTATGCAAATTCAACATGAGGCAGACATTCTTCCCAACTCTTTATATTCTTTTTAATCACAACTCTAAGAAGAGAAGACAAAGTTCTGTTTACTACCTCAGTTTGGCCATCGGTTTGAGGATGACAAGTGGTGGAAAAGAGAAGCTTTGTTCCAACCTTACCCCATAATGTTCTCCAAAAGTGACTAAGGAACTTGGTGTCTCAGTCGGAAACGATGCTTCTTGGTAGTCCCTGGAGACGCACCACTTCCTTGAAAAATAATTTAGCAACATGGCATGCATCATCATTTTTCTTACATGGTATGAAATGTGCCATTTTTGAGAACCTGTCAACCACAACAAAAATAGAGTCCTTACCATTCTTGGTCTGAGGCAAACCTAAAACAAAATCCATAGATAAATCAGTCCATGGATATTCAGGAACAGACAAAGGAGAATAAAGACCATAAGGCATGACTTTAGACTTTGTCTGCTTATAAAACTTATGCACATCATGTTTCATATGCAACCAATATAAATACTCCTGTAACATGTCTAAAGTCTTTTGAACCCCAAAATGCCCCATTAATGCCCCCTCGTGGGCTTCTTTCACAAGCAATCTTCTTATGGATCCTTTAGGTACACATAATCTTTTTTCTTTGAAAAATAGTCATTATGCCAAAAGAACCCATTTGAGCAGTATGTACACATGCATAATATTTAGAAGCAAAATCTGGATCATGGTCATACAATTCTTTAATGTGCTCAAACCCAATGAATTTAGTTTCAAGAGTAGAGAATAAAGCATACCTTCTTGAAAGTGCATCAGCCACTACATTGGACTTACCTTTCTTGTGCTTGATCACATATTGGAATTGTTCAAGAAACTCCACCCACCTGGCATGTCTTTTGCTCAGTTTGCTTTGACCCTTAAGATGCTTCAAGGATTCATGGTCACTATGTATGACAAATTGTTTGGGTAAAAGGTAATGCTGCCAAGTTTGTAAGCCCTTACTAGGGCATACAACTCCTTGTCATATGTGGAACAATTAAGGACAACCTCATTTAGTTTTTCACTAAAGTAGGCAATGGGATGTCCCTCTTGCATTAAAACAGCCCATATCCCAACCCTAAACGCATTACACTGAATTTCAAAGGATTTGTCAAAATTAGGTAATGCAAAAATTGGTGCATGCATCAATTTTTCTTTGAGTGTAGTGAATGCATGTTCTTTTTTTTTCCCCCATTTAAATCCTACATTTTTGTTGGAAATCTCAATAAGAAGTGCTACCATACTACTAAAATTCCTAACAAATCTCCTGTAGAAACTTGCCATACCATGAAAGCTTCTTACCTCACCAACAGTTTTGGGGGTTGGCCATTCTTGAATGGCTTTCACCTTTTTCTTGATCAACCTATACTCCCTGTGAGCTAACAACAAAACCAAGGAAAACTACATGGTCCAAACAGAACACACATTTATCCATGCTAGCATACAAGCTCTCATGCCTAAGGACCTCTAAAAATATCCTCAAATGCACAAGATATTCATCATGGAATTTGTTGTAAATCAAGATATCATCAAAATAAACCACAACAAATTTTCCTAGAAATTCCCTTAACACATGGTTCATTAATCTCATGAAAGTGCTAGGAGCATTGGTCAGCCCAAAGGGCATAACCAGCCATTCATACAGCTCATATTTAGTTTTGAAAGTTGTTTTCCATTCATCCCCCTCTCTAACCCTAATTTGGTGGTACCCACTTTTCAAATCAATTTTAGAGAAAAATCTAGCTCCATGCAATTCATCCAACATATCGTCTAGCCTAGGAATGAGATGTCTATACTTTACCGTGATGTTGTTGATGGCTTTGCAGTCTATGCACATCCTCCAAGTTTCGTCTTTCTTTGGCACTAGAATAACTGGAACGACACACAAACTCAAGCTTTCTTGCACCCACCCCTTCTACATGAGGTCTTGCACTTGCTTCTGAATCTCCTCAATCTCTTGGGGATTGCTTCTGTAAGCTAGCCTGTTAGGCATTGAAGCTTCTGGAAGGAGGTCAATTTGATGTTTTATGCCTCTTGGAAGTGGCAGTCCATGAGGAATCTCCTTGGGAAAGACATCTTTAAATTTCTGCAATAAGAGTTCAACACTAGGAGAAACAAAAATAGTTATCCCATTAGAATGATCAGCAAAAATTTTATTGTCTTTGCAGTATAGTAGATAGAGTGACTCAGGAGCAAGTAATACTTTCCTCACTTCACTCGCCTTTGCTAAACAATTAAATTTTCTCTCATGTGTATCACTATTTCTCTCAGGTGTATCATTCTTTTTTTCCTATTCCTCTTTGGTGCTTCACTATTCTCACTATTCTCTTTCTCTTGTTCTCTCTTTTCTCTCATTCTACTTCTAACTTCCCAAGAGCCTTCTCACCATTAGCATATCACCATGCATAGCTTCCTCCTCAAGCTCTTCTTTCACTTCTTCTTCTTCACTGATTTCAGATTCACTGGTGATTTCTCCATCTGCCTTCATGATCATGGTCTTCCTGGTTGGATAGTCAGAAGCAATATGTCCTCTGCCTAAGCATTTTATGTTTCTAGTACCAGTGTTGGATGATGAGGCAGAATTATGCTTGGTTCCAACACTGGACACTGCTGACTTGCCATATGGACTGGATGAGTTGCCTCCCTCCTTCTTGGATTTGTTGGTCTAGTTCTGGTTGAAAGTGTTGGATGAGGTCCTTCTTGCTACACTTTTCCTCTTCAGCTATTGTTCAACTCAGACTGCCATATGCAGCAAGTCATCCAATTCCACGTACTCTTGTAATTCAACAACATCTCTAACTTCAGGATTTAGGCCACTCTAAAAATGAGCCATTGTGTCCTCAGTTTCCTCTTCAATGTTGGCCCTCACTAGTTTCCTCTTTTGTCGCATGGTTCTATTGTAGCTAGTTGGAACATACCTCTTTTGCATAACCCTTCTCATCTCATTCCATGTATCTATCTCCCGCCCTTCCTCTCTTATCATCTCTCTTTGATTTTTATTCCACCAAACAAAGGCATAGTCTGAGAATTCAGCTGTTGCTAACTTCACTTTCTGCTCTTCAGTATAATCATTGCAGGAGAATACATGCTCCATTTCCATCTCCCAGTCAAGGTAGGCGTCTGGATCACTACTGCCTTTGAAAAGAGGTACATTGAGTTTTACTCCCTCAATCTTGTTCGGATCCTCTACTCTGTTTTTCCTAGGTCCATTATTGCCCCCTTTGTTCCCACCATAATGTCTTCCAAGATTCTGATTCTGTTGGTTCTCCAGTCCTTCTATTCATCTGTAGAGCTCTTCATTGTTATGATTCAGCAAACATTGCATCTACGTAGTCATCACGTCCAATAACAGATGCTGAGATCCGTCCAGTTGATGATATTCACCACCACCATTACCAACTCCTACCATAATTAAGGAATAGAAAAAAACTGCATTAATTTAAACAATGGTTTCAAGACCTCACCACACTTTACTCACGTGTTTCTCTCTTTGATGGAAGCATACTCATGTTTGATGCTCTCAATATAGGCTTTTGTGTGATGTTGTCACTCTTGCCTTTTACCACTCACTCCCTCTTAAGTTCCTGGATATTGATGAATCAAATTGGATGCACAAGGTAATAGAACAAAAAAGACATCTTAATTATCATAGACTCAATAATAGATTCAATAACAGATGTCAATAAAAGACTCAAAAATAGATTTGAATACCAGACTCAATAACAAATAGAAGAAACAAAAAAACTACTCAATTGCAGAGAAGAAGAAGAATATAGTAGCGAAGATGACATGTAAACTTCAAATGGTCACAACTTTTGCTACAGTTGTCCGTTTGAGGCCCACTATATATCAAAACGCTCAGAATTGAGAGGACAATCCCTGGGCGAATCCCTAAATCTAATTGCCTCAAATCCCCTTTTGGTCTACTATTTTTTCCAAAAAAAAACGTCTCTAACTGCCTCAAATCTGCGTTCAAAGATCAAACACCCACTTTTTTTTCAAACTTTCTACAACCTTTTTTTTATAATGCTTTCTTTTCAAAATTGGTCTAGGATAATAGACTGTTCATCAATCAATCAATCAATTCCACTGGTCCAAATTCAATAGGCAATTAGGTAATTCATTCAATAGGCAATTAGGAAATTTGACCTCCTAAACCCTAAATCCCAAATTCATCCAGCAACCAAAAATTGTACCCAAACAGAATTTGAAATAGAATTTGAAACAAATTTGAAACAGAATCTAAAATAGAATCTGAAACAGAATTTGAAACAAAACAAGAATGAAACAAGAACGAAACAAGAATGAAAAAATAACGTAAATAGGAACGCAAACAACAGGAATGCAAACACACATAAACAACAGGAACGCAAACCAACACGCAAACAACAGAAACACAAATAGAAACGCAATTATCAGGAACGTAAATTACAGAACAAACACGAACTTGAGACAAATTATGAAAGAAAAAATATATCGGATAGGATAGAACCTGTATCAAAAGCCGAAGCTCTAATATTAGATGATGTGATCCTTATTAGGAGCGGATCACTTGGTACAGGTCACAGAATTTGGAGGATGCCACTTCCAGAGAGGGAAGATAAGTCAGGGTAGACGCCACAAGGATTACCTTGATAAGTCCGAGATTGGTTCAACAAGGAACCTAGAGAGAAGCTCTCACAAAATATTCTCAAAATGCCAAAAGTCTCTTCTATTGAAAACGAGTTCAATACATATAGTGTATCTGAGGTGCAATTGAAAGGGCACCAATTTTATTTAATTAAAATTACAATGAAAAATAGAAATAGAATAAAAAAATATTTGGCATGGGCCTTCAATTTAGTTTGGGCCTTCAGCAACAATCAAGATTCTTGGTAGTGCCTCTGGGTCTTCGTCCCCCTCCACGTGGGCCTTGTTAAGTATGGTTGATACCATTTTGTTGGAGGGTATCCTCTGACTGTTTGGTCCTACTCCTAGTCATAGGTCCTTGTACTTGGGCAGTTTTAGGATTATCATCAGAAGTAGTGTGCTTGCATGGATTTCCAAGAACAATATTAAGTGATAGAGATATGAAGTTCCTAAGTCATTTTTGGAGAACTTTGTGGAATAAACTGGGAACAAAACTCTTGTTTTCCGTTGTTGCACATCCTCAAATGGATGGACAAACTGAAGTGGTAAATAGGACACTAACCACCTTGTTATGTGCTATCATTCAAAAGAATTAGAAAAATTAGGAGAAATGCTTGCCACATGTTGAGTTTGCTTATAATAGGTATGTTCATTCTACTACTTATTCTCCTTTCGAAGTTGTGTATGACTTTAATCCTTTGGCTCCTTTGGATATCTTACATTTGCCTTCTAATGTGTATGCTAATTTTGATGGTAAGAAAAAGCCAGATTCTACCAAGGAGTTGCATGCAAAAGTTCGAGCCAACATTGAGAAGAAGAATGAACAATATCCAAAGCAAGTGAATAAGGGTCATATCATAGTTATTTTTGAACCAGGAGATTGAGTTTAGGTTCATGTGAGGAAGGAAAGGTTTCCTACTTAACGAAAATCCAATTTGCAACCAAGAAGAGATGAGCCTTTTCAAGTTCTAGAGAAGATAAATGACAATGCTTACAAGTTAGACTTGCCAAGTGAATATGGTAACATAAGTGCTACCTTTAATATGGCTAATATATCTTTATTTGATGTAGGTAATGGATTATATTTGAGGACAAATCTTTTCGAAGAGGGAGGGAATGATAGAGGTACAACTCTCTAGTCTAATGATCCTTTACATGGAATTGGAAGTCCTATGACAAGGTCCAAGACTAAGAGGATGAAGCAAGCATTGCAAGACTTAATTCTAAAGATCAAAGAGAAAGAAGACCAATGTGAATTAAGGCTTGCACCTAATTGGATCATTTTCCTACAAATTGATGAAGATGTTTTGAGCCCAACTTAAAGATTCACGTAGGGAAACCCAAGTTACAAGACAAGAAGCATCCATGGGTTGAGTTGATCAATTTTGGTAGACTATTAATATTGGGCTGATTAGATAATAACTAGGTTCATTTTTTGTCATTTTATTTGTAATTTTCATACTATTTTTAAGTTGAATTTTTTGGTGACTTTTCATTTTCTCTTAGCCTTACTAAATGCTTCCTAGAAGTTTTCCAAGTCATTTAGTGACTAGTGTGAATTTATTTTCATCTTTATTGTCGTTTTCCTAGATAGTGGGCATGCAATTATCAAGGCATTTGGTAAATGCATGTTAGTGAGGATTTATTCTAGTGTTTCAAGATTAGCCTATAAATAGAGAACTCTTGTACTCTCCAAAGGCAAAATTTGAAGATTAATAAAATTTTAGAATTTCTCTATTGTAAAAGCTTTTCCTTTGTTCTTGGGTAAGAACTCGATACTGTTGGTTCTACTGGCAGGTTGCAATTAGAGTCAAGTTTGGTATTAGAGTTTCGACTCTTGAAATTAGGTGTTATCTACTCTTTGTGTTTTCTTTCTTCTTGTGTGTTTCCTCCTTTGTTTGCTTTTTCCTTTTTGTTTAACTCTATATTATTATTTTATCTTCCTTTGTTCTATTTCTTTGAGTCTATCTTTCATAATTCAATGTAAAAAATAGAGAATCATGTACATAAACCAGATCTAGAATGATGACCAATTAATTACCTGTAGGAAAAAAGTGAAAAAAGGAAACCATTTTTATAAATATAAGGATTACAGTCTAGTGGCATTAAATAATGAGCAACATCGACCACCATAAAATAAAGATTGCTTGAGTTTCACATGCAAGATTTAAATTTATTGTCAAACCATATACTTTTCAAACTGAATATTCATATGCTTGTCATCATCTACTTATCTCTATAGATAAAAAAAATATTTTTTCTCACATTAAGCCATTGCCTTCCCTCAAAATTACGGTTCCCGGACAACACAACAATAGCTACTATGTTTGTACAAGACAATATGAGAACTAAATTATTTTGGCAAATATAAAGCAGAATATGAGAACTAAATTATTTCGGCAAATATAAAGCAGAATATGAGAACTAAATTACGGTTTAAGAAAGGAAATTTAAATAATTATACATGACTTAGTAAAACTAAATTTATACAAAGGTTTCCTAATCATGTGTAAATAGCTTCTATTGTTCTTGCTACAAGACAGATTTACATTGCAAGAACACACAAAAATGCCTGCTTGATTTTAAAACTCACAAAAGTGACCCCGTTACCAAATTGTAAATATAACAAAAGATCACTTCCCCTTCTAGTATCATAATCTAAGCAAAGGAAGTCTCAATGCAATTGCATTAAGAAGGGAGGGTTAAGCAAGCTCTTAAAATACTTATGAAAAATTAATATTAATAATAAATTTCTTAGAACATGATTCATATATATCAAAACATTTTAGATTGATTATATAAATATGTTTATACGTTGTTATATACAATTTTGTAAAATTAACTTTGTCTGTCACCAAAAAATTCACATAGGCTTACACACTAGTTTAAATTAAAAAAAAAATGTATTGTTTCATTTAAATTGAAATATTCTAATGACTAATCTTTCATATAAATTAGTTATAGTAATTTTTTTTAGAAAACATATTTTTACATAAATAAACTTGAATTAAAATACACTAACTCTTCGTAAACGACATTAACTATAATGGTGTGATTTTTATACAATTTATCAATTGAATGTGACTCTTCTTAAATATATATAAAAATATTTTTAAATAAATACATTCTTGATGAACAAACTCATTCAATGTACTTAAAATGTACCTTTTATTTACTTGTCTGATAATTAATAGGAGAGAAACAAATAAAACTTACCAATTCATAAACATAACCAAGTTTTGTTGTTTGGCATGAACTTGCCTGCAATAACGTTACTCATAAAAACTAAAGTCTTCCCCACGGATATAATAATGAAATATTTATTCCTTAGCAAAAAGATACCTCCTATTAGAGTGTTGCTAGCAATTTTTAAATATCCCCATTTTGCCCCTATGGTTATTTTCTTTTAAAGGAAGGCTGTGGTCCCTCCTCGCTTACGCTTTCGGCTTTGTTTTTTTGCGTTTTTTTCCTGTGGTCCCTACTAGCTTACCGTTTAAGTGTCGTTTTTCCGGTGTGGTCCCTTTGATGTGTTAAAGTGTGGTTGTTTGAAGCTGTTAGAGGGTTAGTGTTGCTTTGTACATGGAACGTGCTATTTTCATTTCGACTTGATCGAGGTATGGGGTGTTTCGTATATTTTTTTGTCGCCGATGAAGTGTTCTTCCTTTAGCTTGTTACAGAAGAAGATTTTCCTAAGAAATTTGAACATACGGAAGAAGTTCTTCCGTAGGATTCATATGGAAGAACTTCTTCCATAATGCAAAATGTATACATACGGAAGAACTTGTTCCGTACGTATAATTTTTTCATTATGGAAGAAGTTCTTTCGTATGAATCCTACGGAAGAACTTCCTCCGTGGA
Organism: Glycine max; assembly: GCF_000004515.6. Classification (NCBI taxonomy): domain Eukaryota; kingdom Viridiplantae; phylum Streptophyta; class Magnoliopsida; order Fabales; family Fabaceae; genus Glycine; species Glycine max. Next base: position 32,766,637 of record NC_016091.4, read on the forward strand.
GTCCATACAAAAGAAGTTCTTCCATATGGGTGTCACGGAAGAAGTTCTTCCATATGGACTCCACGGAAGAAGTTCCTCCGTAGGATTCATATGGAAGAACTTCTTCCGTGGAGTCCATACGGAAGAACTTCTTTCGTAGTTGTTTATCTACAACTACGGAAGAAGTTCTTCCATAAGAAGTATTTTTTTTATTTTTGTTTTTTTAAAGATTGAATGTTGGTATTTTAAATTTGGTAACATTTTTCAATTATTTATGCAATATTTCATCAATTTGTGGATAGTTGCTGAATTAGGATAGATTTATAAAGTATGTAGAATATATATTAAATTAGTTGGTAGGTTTTGTATGAATTATATATTTGACAATTTATTTCGGTAGTTATGATGTTCAAATTAGGTAGTTAAATGTTGAATTAGTCGATAAAATTAGGTAGTAAAATGAATTAGTTGATTTAGTTGATATATATATATATATATATATATATATATATATAGAAGTATTTTTTGTGTGTTTATTTGTGTAGTAATAATTATGAAAATAGGTAACAAAATGTTTAATTAGTTGTTATTTTTTTGTATCATGTATATATTTGACAATTTATTTAGGTAGGTAGTTACGATGTTCAAATTTGGTAGTAACATGTTGAATTAATTGATAAAAATTTGGTAGTAAAATGTTGAATTAATTGATAAAAATTAGGTCGTAAAATGTTTAATTAGTGGATTGTTAAAATGTTGAATGAGTTGATAGTTATAGTTTGAATGAAGTTGTGGATGATGCACATATTTTTTTTGAGTTTTCGTTAAGATGGACGAAGATCAATGGACGTATGATAGTTCGATGTACGGAGAATTTGATATGGATTTTGATGATGAACAACAATGTGGCGTGAATGAAGGCCATGTTGATTGTTCAGACGCTTTTAATACTTCTCAAGTAATGATGTTCATTAGTTTCAGTCATTTGGTGAATGTGTGTTTTGTATAAAAATTAATATGTCAGGGTTGTGGCGTAGGTCTTTGGTACCCGAGACGATGTTTTGGTGTGGGCTAGATCGGTTGCCCATGAAAAGGGGTTTGTTGCAATTATTATTAGGTCTGACACAGATATTGGTCGTAGAGGAAGAAGTTCATTTGTGTTAATTGGTTGTGAAAGGAGCAGTCAGTACAAGTGTAGGAATAAAGAATTTGTTAGAAGAGACATTGGGACTAGGAAATGTGGTTGTCCCTTCAGGCTGTGTGGGAAACCAGTGCGTGGAAGTGAAGGTTGGATGGTGAAGCTGATCTGTGGGATGCACAACCATGAATTGGCCAAGACCTTAGTTGAACATCCATATGTCGGACGATTAACAAACGATGAGAAGAATATTATTGAAGAGATGACAAAGTCGATGGTGAAACCAAGAAACATACTCCTAACATTGAAGGAACACAATGCCAACAGTTGCACCACAATTAAGCAAATTTACAATGCAAGAAGTGCATATCATTCTTCAATAAGAGGAGTTGATACCGAAATGCAACATCCAATGAAGCTTCTCGAACGTGATCAATATATCCATTGGCATAGATTGAAGGATGAAGTTGTGGTGCAGGATCTGTTTTGGTGTCACCCAGATGTAGTGAAATTATGCAATGCATGTCATCTGGTGTTTTAGATAGATAGTACCTACAAAACAAATAGGTACACACTCCCACTGTTTGACATTGTTGGGGTGACACCAACGGGGATGACTTTCTCTGCTGCTTTTGCATATCTAGAGGGTGAGCGTGTGAATAATATTGTATGGGCTTTAGAACGGTTCTGAGGTCTATTTTTATGAAAGATTGCCTCCCTAGTGTTATTGTCACTGACAGAGACCTAACACTGATAAAAGCAGTGAATAGTGTTTTTCCTGAGTGTACCAACTTGTTGTGAAGGTTTCACATCGACAAGAATGTAAAGGCCAAGTGCAAATCTTTAATAGGCCAAAAAAATGCATGGGATTATGTGATGGGTAGTTGGGGTACTTTGGAAGATTGTCCTTCAGAACAGTAGTTCCCTGAGTGCCTTTAGAAGTTTCAAATGGCTTGTTCACCATGGCCGATGTTCGTCGACTATGTCTGTGAAATGTGGATTATCCCACACAAGGAAAAATTTGTTACAGCATGGACGAAAAAGGTGATGCACCTAGGCAACACAACAACAAACATGTATTAAAATGTTCATTGGCTGTAGTATGGGTTAGTAGTAAATGCATGTAATTTTTTTAACCGTTTGTTGTGTGTTTTAAATGTAGGGTTGAATCTGCGCATTGGTCTCTAAAACGAATATTATAGAGTAGCCTTGGAGACCTGTGTAGTGTTGGGATGCCATGAACAACATAATGAAACTGCAAGACACTCAAATTAAAGAAACAAGCACACATTTCGTTGGGATAATCCACAATACTGTGCTTGTGGCAGTGATCCCTCTTCATGTGGTTGTTCTATGAGATTGACACACGGTCTTCCATGTGCATGTGAGCTATCTAGCTATGTTGTTGCCAGCATCCTTCTGGAATCGGACCATATGTTTTGGACGAGACTTCATTTTTCTAACCAAGGGTTATGTGCGGCAGAAGTCAACATCGATGATGAGATAGAGACCATACGTAAAGGATTTAAGAACGTTGATTTTGGTGATCGAGGTCGTACCCGAATCAAATAAACATTAAAAATGCAGTATCTAGCAAGTGATCCTAGGTCGTCTCCCAACGAGCAATGGTCAACCAAACGTTCATAATCGATAGTAATAAAACAGTAACGAATTAGGGGGGGTTATTTGTTTTTGTAAATTAAACAACGAGTAAAATTGAATTAGAAAATATCAGAATTAAAACATGTTGCTTCCCCTTGATTCACAAGCAAGTCTCTTATCCTAGGTTACGAAGATTTATCCTTTATCAGTTCAACCACTTAATCAAACCCTAAATTAAATTACTATGCAAAATTTAACATAAGGCATTCATTATGTGATTAACCAACACATATACCAATTAACCATGAACGATCATTAAGCATGAACATAAATTAAGTGCAAAGACAATTAATCAAGCACTAAGCATGCAAGGATCAATAGCAACAAATACAAAATAATTGGTGAAGAGGAGAAACTGATCAAAATTTAATAGTAATAATAGAACCTCAAAGAGAGTCGTGCTTGATCTTCAAGAGAAAAAAATGTTGGAGACTTAGCCTTCCATTAATCAGTAGAAAACTAGAATTATTCTTCCAAAACGAAAAAGAGACTAAAACGAATTTAGAGTAGCACTCTAAAACTAAAACGAAAAAGAGAGAGAGAGCGAGAGCTCTAAAACTAGAACCTTGGTGCTGCTATATAGTTCTCAGCCCCAAAGCTTACAAATCAGTTTTAAGTCCAAGCACATAAATAAAATAAAATCTAGATAAGATAAGATAAGACAAAATCTAGATGAAATAAAATCTAGATAAGATAAGATAAGATAAGATCTAGATGAAATAATATCTAGATGAGATAAAATCTAAATATAATAAGATAAAATCTAGATGAAATAATATCTAGATGTGATAACATCTAGATAAGATAAGATTTGGTAGAATAAAATAGTCTACTCTCTTCAAGTCCAAGCCCAACTCTGGATTCAAGCCCAATTGCTTATAATTCTCCTGAAATTAAATTAAAAACACAAAATTAGTCCAATAGGCCCAAATGATAAAACTGCATAATTAATTTGACAATTAAGGCTAATCAGTAATTAAAATGGTGACAAAAAGGGTTAAGAAATAGGAGAAAATGATGACACATCAAATCCCCTCACACTTAGCTTTATGCACTCCTGGGCAAAATAAAAAAAAAAAAAAAACAAAGCAAAGGACAAATCCAGAGACATTAAAGAGAAACAGGCACAACAACAATTACAAATTTCTCAATGAATCTCAAGGAATGAAAAGAATGGGTAACATCCAACACGTAAAGAGTTAAAGAATCAAGGTCGTCATGAAAATCATCCAAGCATCTCAAACATGGCAAGATAGTCAATCAGCTCAAGAATGAATAGTGATAAAGCCTCACAAGATATGCACTCTATCTCTCAAGTGTCTAGGCTACTGTTTACTCTCAAAGCTCCCATGAAAACAAACCCCACATAGACTTGGCAAGACTCTAAAATTGACAACCACATCACAAACACATGCACATGAGGATCAAAAGGTCTTTTAAGGTTGTAATGGGGCCAAGGACAAGGTAGATGAAAGTATGGGATAGTAGCTAAAACTCAAAGGAATAGAGGAGCAATGGAGAATAAGTGGGAAGTAAGAAAAAGTAGTAAACCCCAAAACCAAAATTAAAAAGTAAACCCAAAACAAAATCAGCCAAGTCCTTAAACCATTCCAAGTCTTCAAACCAAGACCTCATTTATTCAACTTCATTCTTTTTCTTTTTTTTAACGTGAGCAGTAGCAATTGAAAGCATTTGAAAAATAAAGCAACGATTAGGAAATATATGTATATACATCAAGCATGGCCAAAATACAACATCAAGCATGACCAACAAAAACATATCATCCAATGAAACATACCCCCCCCCCCCCCCCCCCTCACACTTATTCCCAAAACAATTCCAAAGCTCCAAAATTCCTTAAGGGTAGGGTGAAATCATGGTTTTTCACTTAAGGCTTGTAATGAGCTCAACACAAAGAAAGGGGAACATAGGCTCAAAGGGGCTATAAAAGGAATTAATTCAAGGTAGGCTCATTTGGCTGGAGGCTTATAAGAACAAAATGCCTAAATCATCTCCCAACATGCATGTGAAGCAAGAAGTATCAACAAGAGTCAAGCCAAGGCTATTGTGCAAGCAATCAATGGGGCAAAACACACCGAATAAAATAGATGATGATGGCTCAAATTCTCACCAAGGGTAAATCTATCACTTTCAATTCGAACTTTCAAAACTAACTTGACATGTAGAGGAAAACAAGGGTTTCAATTCACAAAATGCCAAGAAACTCCTATTTCAAAAACAATTATCCTTTACCTGTACATAACCCAAAATTCAAAGAGGAACATGCAATGTTGTACACAAACATAAAACCAAAATAACAAAATTAACCTAGAACCTAACAAACTTAAACTAGAAAACCTAATAAAATTAAACTAGAATACCCAACAAAATTAAAGAACAATCTTCTCCCCCCCTCGCACTTAAACAACACATTGTCCTCAATGTAGCACAATCATAAGATCAAGAACAATCAAAGCAATCAATAAAATTTGGACAAGTGCAATAAAAGTAAAGAAGGAGACAGAAGAAAGAAAACTTCCTAAGTCATGGCAGAAGAGAAGTGGGTGAAGTAAGGATATCTTTTGAGCAAGGACAGCCCCCAATGCGTAATTGGATGCTTCGCACATTAGCTCAAATGGGGCTGTCCAATCAGGTGCCTAAATGATAGGGGTGGTAGTCACTGCACGCTTGAGGCAATCAAAAGCCTCCTTGCACCGGTCATCAAAATCAAACTCCACCTTCTTTTGCAGCAGATTGGATAGTGGAAGGGCCACTTTGCTAAAATCCTTGATAAAGTGCCTATAAAACCCTGCATGACCAAGAAAAGAACGAACCTCTCGCACGCAAGAGGGGTAAGGTAATTGTGAAATAACATCTATTTTTGCAGGGTCTACCTCTATGCCCCTACTGGAAATGATATGCCCTAAAACTATGCCTTGTTCTACCATGAAGTGGCATTTTTCAAAATTCAGCACAAGGTTAGTTTCAATGCATCTATTGAGAACTCTCTCTAGACTATCCAAACATGTACCAAAAGAGGATCCATAAATAGTAAAATCATCCATAAACACCTTTATGCAACTCTCTAAAAAATCACTGAAAATGCTAAGCATACACCGTTGGAAGGTACCAGGGGCGTTGCATAGGCCAAAGGGCATCCTCCTATAGGAAAAAGTGCCAAAGGGACAGGTGAATGTGGTCTTTTCTTGATCCTCAGGAGCAATATGAATTTGTAAATAACCAGAAAAACCATCAAGAAAACAGTAATGAGACTTACCTGCCAAGCGCTCAAGCATTTGAAAAATGAAAGGCAGGGGAAAATGATCTTTTCTGGTTACCTGGTTCAGCCTCCTATAATCAATGCAGACTCGCCAACTGTTCTGCACTCTTATGGGGATAAGCTCATCCTTTTCATTCTTGATCATTGTGAGGCCTGTCTTCTTAGGAACCACTTGGACTGGACTCACCCACTGGCTGTCAGAAATGGGGTAGATGATTCCAGCTTGTAAGAGCTTGGTCACTTCCTTTTTTACCACATCTAGAATGATGGGGTTGAGTCGCCGCTGTGGCAGCCTCACTAGCTTAGCTCCATCCTCTAAAAGTATCCTATGCATGCAGGTAGATGGGCTAATACTAGGAATGTCTGCTAAAGTCCATCTAATGGCCTTCTTGTGCTTCTTGAGCACTAGCAACAACTTCTCCTCTTGTTCAGCAGCAAGGGAGGCAGAGATGACCACTGGAAATTTTTCCTTGTCTTCCAAGTAAGCATATTTGAGGGTTGCTGGTAAGGGCTTCAACTCTGGTGTGGGAGGTGGTTGAACAGTGGGAGGAACCATGGTAGGAGAAGAAGAAGGTTCCTCATCTTGTACCTCACAAAGCAAGTCAGAAGTATATGTACTTCCTGCAACATGGTTAGTGTATTCTGACTCTAAAAAATCAACATCAAGAGGTACAACACCCAGAAAATCAGAACCAGACTCAAATTCAGATTCATTCTCAGCATAAAAATCAAACACAAGATCAAATTCAAACTCAGATTCAGATTCAATGCATAAGGAAGGACAAGTATGCAGATTAGATAAAAATGGATGTTTCCTACCATAAAGAATAGAATCAAAATCAAACATATAATTATCATCAATCTGATCAATTATCTCAGCACAAAAAACAATAGGATCCTCAGATGGATGTTTCATGGCATCAAGAATGTTAAAATGAACAACAATATCACCAAATTCCATAGACAATGTGCTAGCATAAACATCTATCTTGGTTCGGGCTGTTTTCATAAATGGCCTGCCTAAAATAATTGGAACTGAACCATGGGAAAATCCTTCTTCCATATTAAGAACATAAAAATAAATAAGAAAAATAAGTTCACCAACCCAAACCAGCACATCCTCTATGAAACCTGCGGGGTAAGCAACACTTCTATTTGCCAAATGAATCACTACATCTGTAGATTGCAAAGGTCCAACAGATAAAGAATTGAAAATGGACAGAGGCATGACACTAATTGATGCTCCTAGATCTAGCATGGCATTCTCAAATTTATTGTTCCCAATAATGCAAGGTATACAGAAAGTACTTAGGTCTTTACATTTCTCAGGAATGTGAGGAACAAATTTACTTATCAATGCTGACACATTTCTACCCATGCTAACCCTTTCATTGCCTTTGAGCTTCCTTTTGTGGGTGCACAGTCCCTTTAGAAACTTGGCATATATTGGAATCTGCTTGATGGCATCTAGCAGAGGTATGTTCACCTCTACTTTCTTGAAGGTCTCCAAGATCTCCTTTTCCGCTTCTTCCATCTTTTTGTTTGGAATTGCTCTAGGTGGGAATGGAAGAGGGATAGGAGGCTGCTGTAAGTCAGAATTACTAGAAGAAGGTCCACCTGCTTGAAAATTTTTGTTAAAAAGCTTTCTCTTTTGTGCAACTATCTCATCCTCTTTTTCAGGTGTAGAATGAAGCTTGACAGGTTCAGGTGCAGGTGTTGCTACTTGTGGAGGCACTTGAATTTGGTTGCCAGACCTCAAGGTGATGGCACTCACATTTTTCGGATTCTGCACAGTTTGTGAAGGCAATTTGTCAGAATTTTGGGACTCAGCTTGATTCATCTGAGTAGCCATCTGCCCCATCTGATTTGTCTGACTCTGAGTGAAGGCTCTTGTCTCTTGCTGAAATTGCATATTCTGGATGGTCATTTGCCTCACTAACTCTTCTAAGGAAGGTTAAGGAGGGGCCTCAGTTGCTTGTTGTCTTTGTTGTTGCTGTTGCTATTGTTGTTGCTGCATTGGAGGAGAAACATATGGCTTGCTTGGACCAGCGGCATTCTGAAAAGGAGGGATAGGCTGTTGTTGTTGTGGAGGGCTTGTCCATCTCAAATTTGGATGATTCCTCCAACCTGGATTGTATCTGTTGCTTGAAAGGTCATAAGTATTTTGCTGTTGTTGGTTTTGCTGCTGTGGAGGTCTATTATAAATGTTTGTAGCATAAGCTTTAGGTTGCTCATTGACTCCAAATTGCTGCAAAGAAGGACAAAGATCTGAATGGTGATTTGCAGAAGAACATAGACCACAGACTCTTGCAACAGGTGTAGATTTCTGATTCATGGCAAGCTATGTTACTAGGTTGACCAAGGCATCAAGTTTTCCTTCAAGCTTTTTATTTTCAGTAACTGAAGATGAATCTATGGCCACCTCATGGACTCCTCTAAGAACAATAGCATCATTTCTTGCACTGAATTGTTGGGAGTTAGAATCCATCTTCTCAATCAAATTCCTAGCCTCAGTAGGGGTCATATCACCAAGAGCTCCACCACTGGCAGCATCAATCATACTCCTCTCCATATTGCTAAGTCTCTCATAGAAATATTGAAGAAGAAGTTGCTCAGAAATCTGGTGGTGAGGGCAGCTTGCACATAATTTCTTGAATCTTTCCCAGTACTCATACAAGCTTTCTCCACTAAGTTGCCTGATGTCTGAAATGTCTTTTCTGATGGTAGTGGTCCTAGATGCAGGGAAGAATTTCTCCAAGAACACCCTCTTAAGGTCATCCCAGCTAAAAATAGACCTGGGAGCAAGGTAGTATAGCCAATCTTTTGTCACTCCCTCCAGAGAATGAGGAAAAGCCTTTAGAAAGATATGATCTTCTTGGCCATCAGGGGGCTTCATGGTGGAACAAACAATATCGAACTCCTTAAGATGCTTATGAGGATCTTCACCTGCAAGACCATGAAACTTGGGCAGCAAATGTATTAGTCCAGTCTTGAGAACATATGGAACACCCTCATCAGGATATTGAAAGCACAAGCTTTCATAAGTGAAATCAAGTGCAGCCATCTCCCTAAGAGTCCTCTCACGAGGTGGAGGTTGAGCCATGTTCTCAGTATAAAAATTAGTAGTGGAATGTTCAAAATCAGAATCACCCTCAACAGAATGCTCAGAATGCTCACAATGCATAGAATGACTAGGATGCACACTATGTCTAACTAATCTATGAAAGGTTCTATCTATTTCAGGATAAAAGGGTTGTAAATCACTTGATCCTCAGGAGCAAATAATGTGTTTCTCAACAAGCACCTAACAAGGGGGTAAAACTACAGCTATACTCAAACGATATCAAAATGAGCTGAAATTTTGTGAGGAACACCCTAAACTCATGAAAAGATAGCACAAAAAACTTCAAACAAAAATTCAAAGTCTAACTATGAAAACTACCTAAGCAAAGTTTAGAAAAATAGGACAATAATACTTAAAAAAAATAAAAAAAACTTAGTAAACGGCTGATTTTTGGAGTTTGGGAGTCCCCAACCGGCTTCAGTGGGTTGCCACAATATGGGAAATGTTTTTCTACCCCAAATTCATATATAATAACAGTTATTCTGATACCCGGAGCAAAAGTTATATGGCCGTTTGAAATTTTGCTAAACACAACTTCTCAAATTTTTTTAATCTCTCAAATCCAGCCACACCAAGTGTTCCTGGTATTTTTGACACGAAATATGGATCAAAAGAACCTACCACACAAAAATTCAGCCAAAAATAACAACCCTAACCATCAAAACAAAAATCTCCAATTAAATTGTAAACAGTCGTCGCTAATTCAGTCGCTAATGTAATGCTGTGTGAACAGTAGCACAGAATCTGTCTCTAATTTCGTCGATAAGCACTATTCACAGCAAAACATAAAACTGAAACAAGGGAAATGTTGAACAAGGGGTACTACTAAATTGCAAAACATGACATCAAATAAAACAGAACAACGCACTAACACAACATACTAATACCACACTAACACGACACAAACACACTAAACAAAAGAAGTAAACGTAAAACAACTAAACATAAAACATGAATCACTAGCTATTATGAATCTTTGGACCCCTGTTCCCTGACAACAGCGCCAAATTTGATCGAGGTCGTACCCGAATCAAATAAACATTAAAAATGCAGTATCTAGGAAGTGATCCTAGATCGTCTCCCAACGAGCAAAGGTCAACCAAACGTTCATAATAGATAGTAATAAAACAGTAACGAATTGGGGGGGCGGGGGTTGTTTGTTTTTGTAAATTAAACATCAAGTAAAATTGAATTAGAAAATATCAGAATTAAAACACGTTGCTTCCCCTTGATTCACAAGCAAGTCTCTTATCCTAGGTTACGAAGATTTATCCTTTATCAGTTCAACCACTTAATCCAACCCTAAATTAAATTACTATGCGAAATTTAACATAAGGCATTCATTATGTGATTAAGCAACACATACACCAATTAATCATGAACGATCATTAAGCATGAACGTAAATTAAGCGCAGAGACAATTAATCAAGCACTAAGCATGCATGGATCAATAGCAACAAATACAGAATAATTGGTGAAGAGGAGAAACTGATCAAAATTTAATAGCAATAAAAGAACCTCAAAGAGAGTTGTGCTCGATCTTCAAGAGAAAACAACGTTGGAGACTTAGCCTTCCATTAATCAGTAGAAAACTAGAATTATTCTTCCAAAACGAAAAAGAGACTAAAATGAATTGAGAGTAGCACTCTAAAACTAAAACGAAAAAAAGAGAGAGAGCGAGAGCTCTAAAACTAGAACCTTGGTGATGTTATATAGTTCTCAGCCCCAAAGCTTACAAATTTGTTTTAAGTCCAAGCCCATAAATAAAATAAAATCTAGATAAGATAAGATAAGACAAAATCTAGATGAAATAAAATCTAGATAAGATAAGATAAAATCTAGATGAAATAATATCTATATGAGATAAAATCTAGATAAGATAAGATTTGTTAGAATAAAATAGTCTGCTCTCTTCAAGTCCAAGCCCAATTCTAGATTCAAGCCCAATTGCTTATAATTCTCCTGAAATTAAATTAAAAACACAAAATTAGTCCAATAGGACCAAATGATAAAACTTCATAATTAATTTGACAATTAAGGCTAATCAGTAATTAAAATGGTGACAAAAAAGGTTAAGAAATAGGAGAAAATGATGACACATCATTGGTGGCAAAGTTACTCTGAAGAGGAAACTTCAAGAAATTGCATACCCTGAGGAAAACTCTATGTTTCCTCCTCCATCCAAGGTGAAGACTAAAGGTGCACCGAAGAAAGGTCTGAAAAGAAGCGAAAGATCCACAAAGTGTGATCCATCCTATTGGGAGTACGTTGATGCATTTAATTCTTCTCAAAGCAGCAACACCTCAGTGAAACATAGTGCATCGTGTTATGAACCACCGAAACCAACAAGGATCATCCCGATGTTGGATCAGTTTGCACCTTTTATTCGAGGTTTCATCGAGGACGTTGTGGACGTCAAAGTGAACGGTAACTATGGATATCGTTCCATTGCCGCTTTGTTAGGTGTGGGCAAAGAATCTTGGTCGATGGTCCACAACGAATTGATCAAAGAACTTGGCAAATGGTCGCATGACTTTATCAAACTCTTCGGTGGCACAGAGACATTCGAACATGTAAGGATGTCGCTACATGTTGATGGGTTCTCCCAAGTATGTTGTATATGCTAATTTTTTTAAGAAAAACAAAGTTTTAAATTATTTACATGTGTATGTTTATTTGATTCAGGTTGGCGTGGACAAGTGGATGGATATAACGGACATGGGATATGTCATTGCATCTATGTATTGTTGGATTAAGTGGCCTTGGAATAATTAAGAAGGGGGGTCGAATTAATTATTAATGAACCTTTGCTAATTAAAAATCTATCCTTCTTAATGTTACTAGATTCAATTAGGATGTTACTATAATGTTAAGAAAGTAAAGAATAGAAATAGAAACTTAACCAAAAGTAAAAGCGATAATTAAAGTGTACAACGGAAATTAAAGAGTGTAGGGAAGAAGAAGACAAACACAAGAATTTTATACTGGTTCAGCAACAACCCGTGCCTACATCTAGTCCCCAAGCAACCTGCGGTCCTTCAGATTTCTTTTCAACCTTGTAAAAACCTTTACAAGCAAAGATCCACAAGGGATGTACCCTCCCTTGTTCTCTTTGAACAACCAAGTGGATGTACCCTCCACTTGAACTGATCCACGAGAGATGTACCCTCTCTTGTTCTCAGTTACAACAACCCAAGTATATGTATCCTCTACTTGTACCACAAAGGATGTACCCTCCAATGTGTTAAGACAAAGTTCTCAGGCGGTTAGTCCTTTGAAATCTTTTGTTTAAGGGAAAGGGAAGAATCAAAAGAATTCTCAGAATGTGTCTTTTTGAATTCTTTGAAAAGCGAGAAGGGAGACACAAAAGAATTCAGGCGGTTAGTCCTTCATTCTTTTGGAAAAGGGAGAAGAGAGACACAAAAAGAATTCAGGCGATTAATCCTTGTTGAATTCTTTTTGGCAAAGGGAGAAGAGAATGAAAAGATATAGCACACTTTTGTTTTTTGTGAAAGAACAAGGTTTGGAAACCAGAAAACTTAGAAAGCTTTTTGGCAAAGGAAGAAGAAGAAAGATGAGAAGCAAAGGTTTCAAGATTTCTCAAAAGTAGTTCAAGAAATTCTAAAAGTTGTAAGTGTTGTAAGTCATCTTGAAATACAAGTCAAGGTCTTGCTTTTATAGACTCTTCATGTCTGGTCAGGAAAACCATTTGAAGAGTTATAACCTTGAGAAAATCTTTGAGAAAACCATTGGAAGAGTTACATCTCTTAACTTTTTATTCAGAACACGTCACTGGTAATCGATTACCATAACCATGTAATCGATTACACAAAGCATTTTATGAAAAGATGTGACTCTTCACAATTGAATTTGAATTTCAACGTTCAGATACTCTGGTAATCGATTACCAATATATTGTAATCGATTACACCATTTAAAAATCAATTGGAACGTTACAAATTCAGTTTAAAGCTTTTGAAATCAAACTTTGCCAATGGTAATCGATTACAGGTAATTGGTAATCGATTACCAGAGAGTAAAAACTCTGGTAGCTTAGAAAATTTTGAGAAAAACTCTTTTGAAAAACAAAACTGTGCTATGTTTGTTTTTTGAAAAATCTTTTCAATACTTCCCTTGTGAAGTCTTCTTGATTTCTTCTCTTGAATCTTGAATCTTCTTGATTTCTTCTCATGAAACTTGAAATTAATCTTGATCTTGAACTTGTTGACTCAATCTTGAAATCATTCTCTGGGGCTTTTTGTCATCATCAAAACTACTTGATTCATCATCATGAAGCTTGTTTCTACAGGTATAACGTAATCGTTGTATGATTATCCCGACAACAAAGCATGACATTTTTTCCTCTGAGAAGTCAACCACCACCAAATTCTTCTGTGCACCACATGATATGTGTCGGTCACATGTTTGGAAATCATTTTGTTCAGGCACATTGAAGATAATTATTGTAATTTTTACAATTATGCAATGGCTTAGGTCGTTCATTTGATTTGATAATGTTTGTTCACATACAAAATAGGTTTATCTGAAAGAGCATTGTCCTTTACCGCCTGTAGCATTGTTGTGGTCAAGCAATTGTCTTCCTCGGGCAAAGCAGTGGCCAACTGCATATATTGGTAGGATACAACAATACATGAGCCTAATGACAATTAGAAGAGAATATGTGGACCTAAATGAAGACTGAACATTCAGTATTATGGATGCTTAATTGTGAAATGTAATTTGTTGAATAATAATGAATCGTTAGACATTAATTAATTGTTGTGTTATGGACTAAATTTGTTCGTGCATCTAAAATGATCTACGCATGTATGATATGCCGTTATCATAATTGACAACACATAATTTAAAGTCTGAGCATGACACGACAAATGACTTGACAACACGTTGTGATGCATGATAAAGCTTGCGGCCACATTGGTTTACTTGGGAAGATAAACACAAAACATGTTCATGCGTGCGTAATTTTTTTAAAAACAAAGTGAAGCAATCTGTCGGTGGAAATCATCTATATATATCAGACACGGCAAGTCGCTAACAGAATCACACATCTACCTGCTTTCACATTTTCTCCCTATTGTTACAACAAAGTATGACTTCTTAGGAGAAACAAGCAGTCAGACGATTGCCAACTCAAGGTTGGGTTTCATTTTTCCAAATGGATCAATTATTTACAACGATAGTGGGGTTTACTTCCAAAGTTTCACTCCAGTGCCTATTCGAGTACCAAACAGTTGTGACCTTGCAACGCTGAAAAGCATAATACACATCACCCTTAATCTAACCCACGAACAATTTTTGAATGAAATTCACTACCGGTAGCCAGTCACAGAGACAGGTAACAATTTTCTCTTTCAATGTATGCAATTGAAAAATGATGACGATGTCAACACCATGTTAATGTGTAACGATCAATTTTTGTGTGTTGGTTCGATTGAGTTGTTATGCACTGTTGGTAGAACAACAGATGAAATATTAAACTTACTTCAACGCACTATGACCCCTACTCATGACGCGCTCCTGTGTTACAACGGGAGGTAGAACATGCCACCCCAGAACAAATTTGTAGGTTGCGCGTTCACAGGTAAAAATCAAAAGAAATTTGAAATTCCTTTAGGAAGTACCATCGATGAACTGAAGGATTTGATAAAGCAAATTGCACCTAAAGGGATTACCCCTCATGGAATTCACGAATTTCAAATGGTAAGACGGTTGTTTTTTCGGCAACCAAGTTGTTTTGAGTATTCAGATAAAGTTATAAAATATGAAATTAATGAGCTGAAAACCAACGATGAAGTGCTAAAGGTGTTAGTACAGTCTAACTACTGGAAAAAATATGGGCCAATAGAAATTTTAGCTGTTTTTACTAAACATGTTATGGAAATGGAAGTCGACGTGGCTGCCACGTCGCTAAACGACTGAATGCAAGGTTTATTTTTTTGTTTTTCATGTAAGTTTTATATGTTTATAGCGTGTTTGAATTCGATAATAAAATTGAATGGTTCAAATCTAATTTATTTTAATTCTTTGACATTCAAACGTTAGGCATACGTTGAATGGTCCAAATCCAATTTTTGTTTTATTTTGTGGTTGTTTTTTGAGGTGTTATTCGATGGATCCGGTTCACGATATTATATTTTTTGAGTTCTTTGAAATTCAAACATGAGAAATAGCACCCCTCGAATGTCTTAGGCGACTCGCACATAATTTAAAAAAAAAACCCGAACATGGGTACTTAGTCATACTTTCAAGGGTCCAGATCCTATTTTGTTTGATTTTTGGCTTTTTTTCAGGTCTGATTCGATGGAACCGGTTCACGCTTTTATTTTTTTTAGTTCCTTGACGTGTAAACATGAGAAATAGAGCCCCTTGAATTCCCTTAGCTACTGAAAAATAAATTTAAAAAAACACCGAAAAGGGGTACTTAAACATGTTTGAAGGGTCCAGATCCAATTTTTTTATTTTGTGCTTCTTTTTTAAGGGCCTATTCGATGGAACAGGTTGACGATATTATTTTTTTTAGTTCCTTGACGTGAAAACATGAGAAATAGCACCCCTCGAATGCCATTAGCTACTGCAAAATAAATTTTAAAAAAATGCCGAAAAGGGGTACTTAAACATGTTTGAAGGGTCTAGATCCAATTTTTTTTTATTTTGTGCTTCTTTTATGAGGGTCTTTTCGATGGAACCGGTTGACGATATATTTTTTTTTTTTAGTTCCTTAACATGCAAGCATGAGAAACAGAAGCCCTCGAATGCCATTAGCTACTGCAAAATAAGTTTTAAAAAACACCGAAAAGGGGTACTTAAACATGTTTGAAGGGTCCATATCCAAATTCTTTTGATTTTGTGCTTCTTTTTTGAGGACCTATTTGATGAAACCGGTTGACGATATTATTTTTTTGTGTTCCTTGACGTGCAAACATAAGAAATAGCACCCCTCGAATGCCGTTAGCTACTGCAAAATAAATTTTAAAAAACACCAAAAAGGGGTACTTAAACATGTTTGAAGGGTCCAAATCCAATTTTTTTTATTTTGTGCTTCTTTTTTAGGGGCCTATTCGATGAAACCGGTCCACGCTTTTATTTTTATTGAGTTCTTTGATGTGTATACGGTAGAAGTAGCGGCCCTCGAATGTCTTAGGTGACTCGCACATAATTTTAAAAAAACGTCGAACAGTGGTACTTAGGCATATTTTTAACAGTTCAAATCCTATTTTTTGTGCTTTTTAGTTCTAGGCGTAATTAGATTTTATTTTCAGCAATTGATTATGTAAGTCATAAACACTGGATGGAAAATTAAATAATGAAACAAATAATTCACAAAATTTGTATTACCAAACTAATGTAAAAATAACAATAATGTTATCAAATACAAAAATAATACACATCATATGAAAAGCTAATCTATGTGTTGTCTACGTCGCACCCTAAGACTTCCAGCAAAGGCCTCTCCCTTAGCGAGCCACAGGCAATCTTCCATGATGTCATGTAACTTTGTTCCTATAGGCACCATCCTAAGGTTGAGCACACGCTCCAACCTTTCTGTGGTCGCTGAGATCACTTCGCAACCTTCACAAGAAACCTGTGACAATCATAAAAACACAATTATTAGAAAATATCAAATAAAAAATAAATTAGAAAACACTAAATCAAATTAAAATACAACTGAATGTCTAGGCAGATCATCTGCGACTGGAACCTCCAGCACATGTGGCTAGATGTATGCATCCACATCTGGGGCAGCTGGCTGTCTCGGCTCATCGCCTTCCTGGGTCAGCGTGACGAACAAGTGAGACATCTAGAAAAACCAGTCCATGTAGTCCGTTGATACCTGCCAGGGGACAACACAAATCTCACCCACGGGTGCTAAATGGTCCTCAAAATGCATCCACCTCTCGTCATACAACAAAGAAGTAGTAACCGACAGCGGAGAGATGGTCTAGATGTACCCGAATTGCCATAGCACCCGCTCTGGTCGAACGTAGACCACAAGATGACCCCACCTGAGTTGCCCCTGGTAGCATGAAATAAGCTCGAAGCCCCTAACTTCCCGGTGCTCACTGTAGGGCAACCAGGAAACGTCTGTGATCGTCAGAGCATCTAAACGTGCCCTGTACGATGCTCCCTTGATCCCTTTCATGTGCACCTTCGTCGTAAGCCACCTATAGGCACGTGGGGTAGTCTCAGCGTACGCATCATCAATGACGCACTGATGAACACTGGGAAAATACTCATATATCCAACACTACACAAATAAAGTAAACATAAGATAAAAAAAACCTTTAAAATTCATTTTCCAACTTTAACCAGTTTACAAACTTTAAAATTTACCTGTAATAGCGTCAAGTATCCACCCATTTGTCGTGTGGGGGTCTGGGAAGCTTCATTCAGCTGGTCATACATGTGAACCAGGGCGGCAACTCCCCATGCATAGCCCCCAAACTGACCCAAGTCTCGAAAAGCCCCCAGATGCACCACATGAACATGGGTTAAACTCTTATTAGCAAAAAGAGTACAACCCACCAGGTGGAGGAGGTAAGCACATGCCGCTACAATCCAACATCGGGCCTGGCATCTATTCTCATAGACATCACGAAGCCATGACAGTCGCACGTAAGCCCCATGAGCATGTACGGTCTCAGCTCGAGCCTCCTATCTAGATACCTCTAAAAGCTCTATCAACAACAACACGACCTCGTCCATGGCCAGAGGCTCAAACCTGTGTAATGCCCCTGTGATAGGAAGATGGAGGAGACATGCTACATCATCCAGTGTGATCGTCAACTCCCCCACTAGAAGGTGTAAGGTGTTGGACTCCCTATGCCACCTCTCCGCAAATGCGGATATCCATCCAAGATCGCCGACGACCACAGAACACCCGATCAATGGACTTAATTCGGTGCCGGCAACAAGGCCTTCAATCTCAAGCGTTGGACTCCCAATTTTATCAACTTTCCTACCGTGGGAGACAAGCTTCAACTCAGGTCGTTCCTGAGTTGAATAACACAACTGATCGGAGTTGTACCCGAATCAAATAAACATTAAAATGCAGTATCTAGGAAGTGATCCTAGGTCGTCTCCCAGTGAGAAATGATCAAACAAACGTTCATAACATATAATAACAAAACAGTAACGAAATGGTGGGGGGGGGGGGGTTTGTTTGTTTTTTGTAATTTAAACAGCAAGCAAACTTGAATTAAAAAAATAACAGAACTAAAACATGTTGTTTCCCCTTGATTCAAAAGCAAGTCTCTTATCCTAGGTTACGAGAATTTATCCCTAATCAATTCAGCATCTTAATCCAACCCGAAAATAATTTACTAAGCAAAAATTAACACAAGGTTGTCATTATGTGATTAAGCAACACATACACCAATTAATTACTCTCACATGTCCATTAAGCATGAACGTTAATTAAGCACAGAGACAGTTAATCAAGCATTAAGCATGCATGGATTAATATCAGCAACAAATACAGTATAATTGATGAAGGGGAAAAACAAATCAGAATTTAATATTAATAACAAAACCTCAAAGAGAGCTATGCTTAATCCTCAAGAGAAAACAACACTAGAGATTCAGCCTTCCATTAACAGCAGAAACAAAAAGGAAATCAAAGGAAGAAAACGAACTGAAATTAAAAGACAGAAATGAAAACGAAACTGGAATTAAAAGCAGAAAACGAAACTAGAATTTGAAGCAGAAAATGAAAATGGAATTGCTACGTGAACAGTACCATGCACGTGAACAGTAACACCAAAAACTGAAAATGAAACCCTACCATATCTCCATATACGTGAACAGTAGCCGGCCACCTAAAATTCTAGCAGTTGGGCTCACTAAAGGTCACTAGGCCCCAAAGCTTACAAATTTGATTTTTGGGCCCAATAAGGTCTAGTGGCCCAATTATAAAAATACATCCCAAAAATGAAAAAAAAATAAAACTAGATGGCAAATAAAATTTTCTGCTCTCTTCAAGTCCAAGCCGGTTTAGCCCAATTTCGGATCCAAGCCCAATTGCTTATAACTCTCTTGAAATTAAATTAAAACACAGAATTAGTCAAGTAGACCCAAATGATAAAATTGTATAATTAATTGGACAATTAAGGCTAATCAGTAATTAAAATGGTGACAGAAAGGGGTAAGAAATAGGAGAAAATAATGACACATCAAATTCCCCCACACTTAGCCTTTTGCACCCTTGGGCAAAATCAAAAGGCAGAGCAAGGAACAAATCCAAAGACATTAAAGAGAGACAAACAAACACAAAAACATTTACATATTTCTCAATGAATCTCAAGGAATGAAAGGAATGGGCAACATCCAACACGTAAAGAGTTAAAGAATCAAGACAGTCATGAAAATCATCCAAGCACCTCAAACATGGCAAGGTAGTCAATCAGCTCAAGAATTGAATGAAAAGTGATAAAGCCTCACAAGATATGCACTCTATCTCTCTAGTGTCTAGGCTATTGTTTACTCTCAGGGCACCCATGAAAACAAACACCACATAGACTTAGCAAGACTATAAAATTGACAACCAAACACCACAAACACATGCACATGAGGATCAAAAGGTCTTTTAAGGTTGTAATAGGGCTAGGGACAACGTAGAGGAAAGTATGGGATAAGTACCTAAAACCCAAAGGAATAGAGGAGCAATGGGGAATAAGTGGAAATTAAGCAAAATAGTAAACCCAAAACCAAAATTAAAAATTAAGCATAAAAAGTAAACCCAAAACCTCCAATATCAACAAATCAACCAAGTCCTCAAACCAGTCCAAGTCCTCAAAACAAGACCTCATTTATTCAACTTCATTCTTTTTCTATTTTTCTCTTCTTTTTTTTTTTTTGAACATTAGCATTTGAAAGTATTTTGAATATTTGAAAAATAAAGCAACAATTAAGCAATATATGTATATACATCAAGCATGGCAAAAATACATCATCAAGCATGGCAAAAAAAACATATCTTCCAATGAAACATACCCCCCCCCCCCCACACACACACTTATTCCCAAAACAATTCCAAAGCTCCAAAATTCCTTAAGAGCGTGTTTGGATGGAGAAATTTAAAATTCTGATAAATTTTAAATTCTAAGAATTTCAAATACTTCAATTGAAATTCTTTTATTTTCAAATTTTGTGTTTGGATAAAAAAATTAAAATTATGAGAATGAAAAAATGAATGAAAAAAAAAAGATATGGTTGATGTGCTAGTTATACGTATTCCTCTATGCTCACACCCAATCGATATTTTAGGAGTTCAGACGGTGTTTCTTGAAGAAGAAGAATGTAAGAAGAGAATTTCAATTTCTCACCTTTTAGAAGGAAATTGAAATTCCAGATTTTTAGTTGTTTAAAATTCTGTTTTAAAATTCCAAAATTTTAAATTCTTCATAAAAAAACATCCAAACAATGAATTCTAAATTACAGAAATTCAAATTCTCTAATAAATTACTTTCCTCAGTTGAAATTCCCTATCCAAACACACTCTAAGGGTAGGGTGAGATCATGGTTTTTCACTTAAGGCTTGTAATGAGCTTCAAAACAAAGAAAGGGGAACATAGGCTCAAAGGGGCTATCAAAGGAATTAATTCAAGGTAGGCTCATTTGGCTAGAGGCTTATAAGAACAAAATTCCTAAATTATCTCCCAACATGCATGTGAACCAAGAAGTATCAACAAGAGTCAAACCAAGGCTACTGGGCAAGCAATCAATGGGGCAAAACACACCGAATACAATAGATGATGATGGCTCAAAATCTCACCAAGGGTAAATCTATCACTTTCAATTCAACCTTTCAAAACTAACTTGACATGTAGAGAAAACCAAGGATTTCAATTCACAAAATGCCAAGAAACTCCTATTTAAAAAACAATTACTCATTACTTGTACATAACCTAGAATTCAAAGAGAAACATGCAATGTTATACACAAAACATAAAACCAAAATAACAAAATTAACCTAGAAAACCCCAAACAAAGAACAATCTCCCCCCCCCCCCACACTTAAACAACACATTGTCCTTAATGTAGCACAATCATAAGATCAAGAGCAATCAGAACAATCTAAATTTGGACAAGTGCAATAAAAGTAAAGAAGGAGACATAAAAAGAAAACTCCCTAAGTCATGACGGAAGAGAAGTAGGGTGAAGTAAGGAGGTCTCCTCAACCACTACATCCACCAAGGAGGGATTTTTGAGGAATGGTTTCAACCGGTGTCCATTGACCTTGAAGCTCTTATCTGTGGATTCACTTTTGATCTCAACTGTACCATAAGGAAAAACATTAGACACCACAAAAGGACCAATCCACTTTGACCTCAACTTACCACTCATGAGTCCGAGCCTAGAGTTATCAATAAAACTTTCTGTCCAACCACGAAGTCTTTCTTAGCTATCAAGCTGTCATGGAACTTCATGGTCTTCTCCTTGTAGAATTTGGAATTCTCATAGGCTTCTAAACGGATCTCATCTAGCTCACTTAGTTGCAACTTCCTTTCCTCTCCAGCCTGATCAATAGAGAAGTTGCAGGTCTTTACTGCCCAGTAGGATCTATGCTCTATCTCTATAGGAAGATGACATTCCTTGCCAAAGACAACCCGATAAGGAGACATTCCTATGGGTGCTTTATAGGCAGTCCTATGTGCCCAAAGAGCATCATCCAGCCTGGTCCTCCAATCCTTTCTGTTCGGCTGCACAATCTTCTCCAAGATCCTTTTTATCTCCCTATTTGAAATCTCAACCTGCCCATTAGTTTGGGGGTGGTAAGGTGTGGAAATTTTGTGCATGACCCCATACTTTTTGAGTAAGGCATACATGGATCTATTACAAAAATGGGTGTCTTGATCACTAACGATGGCTCTAGGGACTCCAAACCTGCAAAACAGATTAGATCTAACAAAATCCACAACAACCTTAGCATCGTTAGTTCTGGTGGCTTTGGCTCTCATCCATTTTGAAACATAATCAACAGCAAGGAGAATATAAACAAAACCAAAAGAGACAGGGAAAGGCCCCATAAAGTCTATACCCCAGACATCAAACACCTCACAGAACAACATAGGTTGTTGAGGCATTTGCTGTCTCCATGAAAGTGAGCCGCCTGCTCTCTGACAAGGCTCACAAGTGCTATAGATTCTCCACGCATCCTTGAAGATGGTGGACCAATAGAAACTGCAGTCAAGCACCTTGCTAGCTGTCCTCTGTATGCCAAGATGGCCACCTAGTGCGAAAGAATAACAGAATTGCAGGATCGAGTCAATCTCATGGTCTGGAATGCATCTCCTAATAACCTGGTCACTCCACAACTTCCACAAATAGGGGTCATCCCAAATATAATGCTTAGCATCGCTCTTAATTTTATCAATTTGAGCCTTAGATGCTAAGGGAGGAAAAACAGAAGCAACCAAATAATTCACAATATTAGCAAACCAAGGAGTGGGGAAGGAATCAGAAATATTATACAAAATGTACAAATTGTCATCTGGAAAATTATCCCGAATGGGTGAGTCCTCAAATGCACGCTTAATCCTACTCAGGTGGTCAGCCACGAGGTTCTGTGCACCGCTCCGATCACGGATCTCCAAATCAAACTCTTAGAGCCAAAGCATCCACCTATTTGTTTTTTGTAATTTAAACAGCAAGCAAACTTGAATTAAAAAAATAACAAAACTAAAGCATGTTGTTTTCCCTTGATTCAAAAGCAAGTCTCTTATCCTAGGTTACAAGAATTTATCCCTAATCAATTCAACCACTTAATCCAACCCGAAATTAATTTACTAAGCAAAAATTAACACAAGGCTGTCATTATGTGATTAAGCAACACATACACCAATTAATCCCTCTCACATGTCCATTAAGCATGAACGTTAATTAAGCACAGAGACAATTAATCAAGCATTAAGCATGCATGGATTAATATCAGCAACAAATACAGAATAATTGGTGAAGGGGAAAAACTAATCAAAATTTAATATTAATAACAAAATCTCAAAGAGAGCTATGCTTAATCCTCAAGAGAAAACAACACTGGAGATTCAACCTTCCATTAACAGAAGAAATGAAAAGGAAATCAAAGGCAGAAAACGAACTAAAATTAGAAGACAGAAATGAAAACGAAAAGGAAATCAAAAGCAGAAAACGAAACTGGAATTTGAAGCAGAAAATGAAACTGGAATTGCTACGTGAACAGTACCATGCGCGTGCACAGTAACACCGAAAACTGAAAATGAAACCCTACCATATCTACCTCTATGTGAACAGTAACCGGCCACCTAAAACCCTAGCAGTTGGGCTCACTAAAGGTCACTAGGCCGCAAAGCTTACAAATATGATTTTTGGCCCAATAAGGTCTGGTGGCCCAATTACAAAATTACAGCCCAAAAACGAAATAAAATAAAACTGGATGACAAATAAAATTGTATGCTCTCTTCAAGTCCAAGCCGGTTCAGCCCAATTCCGGATCCAAGCCCAATTGCTTATAATTCTCCTGAAATTAAATTAAAACACAGAATTAGTCAAGTAGGCCCAAATGATAAAATTACATAATTAATTTGACAATTAAGGCTAATTAGTAATTAAAATGGTGACAGAAAGGAGTAAGAAATAGCAGAAAATAATGACACATCAACAACATAAATGTTAATTAGACATATGGTTAGCAAACGACGTCAGCACTGATGTGTCACGTGGGCCACCAAGGAATCCCTGGCCATGATCAACAGGTGACCCCTCAACACCATCAGCAGCTACGTCCGTGGCATCTACGTGCACAGTCGTCATGTCCTCGTCCACATGAGGGACATCCTCAGTCACATCAGGAATATCCTTAGTCACCTGAGGAGGAACATCCTCAGTCACTTGAGGAACTTCCTCAGTGACATGAACCTAAACCTATTGCCTATGGGCAGAAGTGGTAGGCCTACGGCGCTGGGGAACATCAACATCATGCTCATCCTGACCCATGCCTCTGCCTGTACCACTACCTAAGGCACAAGGTCCACCTCTTGTTCTAACCATGATCTGAAAATCATGAAGAACAATGTAGTTTTTTGGTCAAATTAACTATTCATATAATTGGTAAATAAGGTTTCTTAGTACTCATTTGGTTGAAAATTTTCTACCTAATGCAACACAAATAGGTATGTCATCCAATTTTGTGTATGTTGGTTTCAGGAGAAATAAAAAAGATAAGTGGTTTTAATAAAACCAGTACTCTCTGGATTCTCTCTTATCTTAGCAATGGCGGTGATTAAGTAACAATAACATGATTGGATTGGGTTTGTGTTTGCGAAAATAAAAATTCAAATGTGGCGTTATGTGGGTGGAATTTGTGATTGCCTAATGTGTATGGGGTGTGTAGGTCTTTGCATCCTGGTCCTGTGAGTTTGCTTCATTGATCCTGTGTAGGTCTTTGCATCCTTGGGTTAGGCTTGATGAGAAGAAACCTTGTCCCTTGGATCGTCTTTGGGAGCCTTATGATTTGTATAAACAAGTGAATGATAGTGTTAGAGATCGGAATTGGGGGTTCTCTTCTTCTATTTGTTGTTCAGAGATTATTTGCTAGCAGTGTACTACTATAGGGTAGAGTTTTTAAGTTGTCTTTTTTGGTTTTAGATCTTGCCTATTATATGGAATGCTAGCTGGAGTGATGAGAATGGGCGTGAGAAAGCAGTGGAGGAAGCCTTGGAAGCATTGAAAATCCTGCAGGAAGTATTGAAAGACAAGAAATCTTTGGAGGACAGAGCATAGGATTGGTAGACATTGCTGCCAATTTCATTGGGTATTGGGTTCCCATATTGCAAGACATTGCAAGGTTGGAGTTGCTCACCATTGAGAAATTTCCCAAGTTATATAAATCGAGTCAAGAGTTTATCAATCACCATGTGATCAACGAGGCCCTCCCTCCTACAAATGAATTGTTTGCTTTCTTCAAAGCTTCTGCTAAAAACTAGAACCGTTTTAAAGGTAGGATTCCTAATAAGTTAGCATGATTTTGTTGGGAAATAATGATAATCTTATTGTGAGTAAAAGATTGTTCTGTTTTAAATTTAATTTACTATGGTATTGGTTGAGGGTATTGGCTATTTTAATTTTAACTAAAAAAAATTGGTGTTCTATGTTGTTGCCTAATTTCTCAACTAAATTGAACCAAGCTGAGAAGTTGCCCGACTGGGTGTGCAGTATAGGATTTTTGGTGCAAGAGGAATGAGTGTTGTGCTTAAACCTTTCTTCATTATTAATGTTCCTATCTCCTCCCATCTCTGGTGTCTGGTGGGAATAAGCCACAGGTCAAACATCATTAGATATTGTATCTGCTCTTTCAGTTATCCTATTGATACATTGTCCACTAGGGGATTAAAAGCATGATCATTTATGGTTGTTCACAAAAGGTTTCTCCAAAGATGAGAAAACACTAGGTGAATACATTGTCCACTAAGTTCCCAAAACATTCTCTTAATAGACAATAATTTCATAATTTGACGTGAACTTTGTGTAGTCTTTTACAGCTTCATTATGTTTTTTAGTCCCATTGAGTCTATTTTTTATTTTCCCTCAAATAAAAATTTATATTTTTTAGTCTTCAAATTAAACAGTTTTTTTAGTCCTCCTCTTAAACAATACCAATACCCAATACAACAGGAACAATCTAAGCAATATAAGCAAAATTATGTTTTCACAAGTAACAAAATACCAATACCAATACAACAGGAACAATCTAAGCAATATAAGCAAAATTATGTTTTCACAAGTTACAAAATACCAATACCATGAAGCATTTCCAAACAATATATGCAATACAAATTTAGATATAATCATGTATAAGTCTAACAACAACATATAAGCAATAAAGGAAAACCTTCATACGGAAGAAGGTTCTTCCGCAAGAAGGAAAACCTTCATATGGAAGAAGGTTCTTCCGCAAGAAGGAAAACCTTCGTACAGAAGAACCTTCTTCCGTATGAAATGCTACTTTCTTACAGAAGAAGGTTCTTCCATATGTTCTTACAGAAGAAGTTATTCCGACATATCATACGAAAGAACCTTCTTCCATATGAGTAAATCCTGTGAAGCCACTTCATACGGAAGAAGGTTTTTCCGTACCAATTTTTTTTTTCTACGGAAGAACCTTCTTCCGTAACAAGCATTTTCACAAATTTTAGCCATACGGAAGAAGGTTCTTCAATATGACAAAAACGCTTCCTCTCCTCCCATGGCTTCTCAGAAAAACGAAGTCTTCTACCCTAATGCCATCTTCCCTAAACTACATCACTAATGACACTACAAGAGGAAGGGAAGTAGTATGAACTAACCTCGACGGTGGAAGAATCTGGCAAAGCCACCAAGCGCGGAGGAAGAAGGAGAAGAACACATGGAGGAAGAGAAGACATGCGCGGAGGAAGTCCAGAAGACGCGGAAGAAGTGATGACGAGGGAGCCTTTTGCTTTTTTAAAATTTATTAAAAGGGAATTTTGACCCATTCGTATAATTGCTGGGTGCACCTAGCAACACCCCTCCTATTAACATTTGCCACATAACAGGAAAAAAATAACTTTCAGAAATTTAAATTGATAGAACTAGTAGCTTGTTTTCTATTCTTAGCTTATTATGTCTTAGAAATAAAATGACCTTGGAGAAAAAAGGAAAGAAAGATTTAACTACATTAAGTAGATTCATCCCAGAGAATGTGTCAATATCTTCAATATAACATATTTGTTTTTGAATTTATCAAGGTTGAATGATAACCAGTTACATACTTCACTCTCAATTCTTAACAATGTCTCTAAGGATGGACATGAGAGCAGTAAATCCAGCCTTATGGTCATCACCTTCTTACATGTTTCTCTTGTTTACATACTTCACTCCGAATATATATGACTTGGCACAGGACCCACAAATAAAATGGCAAACATGCATATTAGATAACAATATAAACCTCCAAGAAAGTGACCTATAATATTTCTAGTACTTATTTGCATTGAACCTCCATCAGTTTGACCAATGAAGCTATACAGCAAAACAAAAAGGAGGTTTGTTTTTCATTGGGTGTTAATGTGTTATGATAAGCTAAGATTGTGATGTATGATAATAATCTCAATTACAAAATCAAAATCCTAAATAAAACAGTAAAAATAGTAATAAACTAAACATGGAATATGAAATTGGTTACAAGAAGAGGAGGTTTACTTGACCAGAAGGGAGGAACACCGAAGAGCAAAATGAACAATATAACCCCAGCACTCCAAATATTAGCTTCGGGTCCATAGCTTCTACGCAGCACCTCAGGAGCAACATAGTACGCACTCCCGAAAAGATCCTTAAACATGTTGCCTATTCTAAAAATGGTTCATTCAAAATCAACATAGGACACAACAAAGTAACAAGGGGAATTAACGAAACAAAACATAACTAACCGGGCTTGAGGAACACAAAGAGACCGAAGTTCATGGCCTTAAGTGGCAAGTTCTCGTCCTTTTTGAGGAACATGAAGTTCTCTCGCTTGAGATCCCTATGCATCACTCCCATGGTGTGGCAATCGTGGACCATTGTCACGATCTAGCGACAGAGATTGGCGGCGGCGCGCTCGGAGTAGTGGCCCTTGGTGATGATCTAATCGAAGAGCTTGCCACCATCATAGAGCTCCATGATGAGGTTGGGGAGTGGCAGTCCTCGTAAGCTCCCTTGAGCTCCACGATGTTGCAGTGCTCGGTGAGGTAGTGCATGATCTGCATCTCTCATCGGACATCCTCCAAGTCGTCGCAGCGAACAAGTTTGCACGGGGTCGAAGGTGTAGGTGGGTCACAAGAGAGCACCACAGCCTAGTTCGCATCCTTCCATTCCCTCACTGGCTAGAAACCCTAAGTGCGATAGTGTAGAGGGAGAGACATGTCATTAAAAAACTCACTCACTTCTAAGACGGTTTTGTAAAAATCGTCTTAGAATGACAACCTTCTAAGACAATTTTCAAGAAAGGTCATGAAATGGCAATTATTCTAAGATGATTTTCGTGAAACCATCATGGAATGGTAATTTCTTAAACGATTTTTGCTAGCCATTTTGCAAACTAAAACCATTTTAGGCATGGCTTAGCCATAGGGAGTGTTGGCTAAGCTAGCCATGACTATCTTCAAATCCATAATAAATCACTTCCAAATGCTTCCTCATGATCTCCAAAATGCTTCCAGATTCTTCCTCCAATTACTACATACTAAGGGTTAACAAAAGTTAGATGTTTATATAAAAAAATGCATAGTTAGCTATATCTTGTAATATTAACAACTAAACTAAAATGTACCAAAAAAAAGGTTCAAAAGGAAAGGAAAAGTGAGATAAGAGCTTCATTATGCACGCTAAAAATATGCAAAATTAGCATTTATCATGTACCAAAACATTTAAGTCTAAGAAAATTTAAGTTTTTTAAATTAATCCATTTTTATTTTAGTACCCAAACTTAAGTTACTATTATTCCTTAAGCTCCAGAATTAGGGACCAAAATAAGAAGATGAAAAATGAGATATTTTCAAGGACTTAAATAAAATGCAAAAACTTTCAAGAACTCATGTGATTTTTTGTAGTTCCAAAGACTAAAATATCTTCAAGATATAAATTCAGAGATTAAATTAATCATTTTCTTTAAAATTCGTTAATGACCGATGTAAGTATTAATTTGGTTAATGGAATAAAAAAATTCAACTTAAAAAACTAAATTAAAACCTAAAATATATACAAGAGACTAAAATTTTATTATAGCTTAAATTAAATTATTATTGGAGTATATAATAAGATATGTAGCCGAAAGAGTGGCGCATAAGTAAAACTAAACGGTAGTTAGCATTAATAGAGTGTTCGGACTTTGCCTCGAAACCATGGTTTCGATAAATCCTCTTAAGAATCCAATGCAATCATTCACTTTATATAACTTCCTAACTAAAAACGAATCATTAGGAGATCTGAGCTTTAAATTTGGTGACATTAGTTCGGAAGGTTAAATGGCAATAGTTTAGTTTAATGGGCGTGTCTAGTTGAAGAGTAGTGTGTCAAATAATGGATGATTTGATAAATGACCAGATTTACTCAAAAAAATAGATGAACCACCAGATGTGAATGGGTCATGGCAAGAGACTAGTTCCTTTAATCTTAAATTCCCAATGACACAATATAACAGATTTACTAACTTGGACGATTTGGATTACTAATATGTTTTTCTTTCATCATATCGAGTCTCACTCTCACACAATAATAGTTTGTCTTTCCCATTTTGGTGATAAATATTTCAATTTTCTTCTTATGGAACTTGAGTAATTTTGTTAATTTACTCTAATTTAAGATACTTGGGCTTTAATTCCTTTTTTTTTTTTCCTAATATTTGTAGCATTCTCCCAGTTGTTACCTAGTTCCCTACACAACTTTTGTCTCCCTGTATCTATTAACTTTTTGCTTGGATTTCTTTAAAAAATAATGTACCATTATTGTAGCACCAAGTATTTACTTAGCCAATTAAGTAGAAGCAAGATGAAAGAAACAATCTTAAATATGTTTTTTGCAGGACAGTTGTTTTGTGGGCAAGCATGTAAACACAATTATATATTAATGTGGCAAAAAGCCACTTGGACATCTTAAAATCTCACCTGGTTAATTCAAGAGTTTAAAAGTTATACACGTATAAAAATTGTTATACCGTGAATCAATTAAAAATTATTATTAATATGATTTTTAAAATAATTACTGTAAAAATCAATAAATTTATTATATATGCGAATTTATGATTAAATAATAATATAAACTTGTTTTACACTTTCAGTACATATTTTATTTTCTCTTAATTCAAGAGGAGATTAAGATAAAAGTGACATATACTAATAAGAATGAAAAGCAATGTTGTCCAAAACTGTCTACTTAAAGTCCCAAGGTTCTTCAAAATGGTACAAAATTAAATTTACATGCTTGCTCCAAAAATTAATAGAAAAACTAAATCTGACAGAACACAATCTAAAATACTCAATGGTCTCCTAAATCTTTCAGTTATAGCA
This sequence comes from Glycine max, assembly GCF_000004515.6. Classification (NCBI taxonomy): domain Eukaryota; kingdom Viridiplantae; phylum Streptophyta; class Magnoliopsida; order Fabales; family Fabaceae; genus Glycine; species Glycine max. Next base: position 32,796,876 of record NC_016091.4, read on the forward strand.
AAAACATGACAAAAATAAACACCCTCAGTGCTTTCTTAAGGATGTCTGAAAACCCTCCATGCAGTAGCAAAGAAGAACTACTAGAGATCATTACAGGGAATTGGCATCCATTTAGTGATGGATCCTTATGTGTTATGACAGCCAAACCAGAGAAATCACAGTCCCAATTCTGTTGGTTGTTCACTTGATAATACATATTGAAGGCATAAGACGCATTCCCTTGGACACTAAGATTATTACAGGTAGAGCCATAGCCAAGGGAAGTACAATCAGAAAAAGTGCAAGCATAGTCAATGTTACCAGCCAAATCATCCAAGTTAGTAACATCTGGATCCAAAATACACCACCTCTTTTCCATGTACTTGATACCTTCCACTGGGACAAGACCCTTTTGCTGATGTTGACCTGTTAAGTCTAATTCATACTTTGGCTTGCCATCAAACTCAAAAATCCCCCAATGCCTCTCAAAATTCCCAGGAGCAACACTTTTGGTGTCCTCATCAATGAGGCTGAATAGAAACAAGTCAATTGTGCCTTTCCTTTTAGGGGTACCCTTGCCACTTAGAGCATGTTTAAGCAAACCAAGGTTGAATCTTTTAGCATTCTTGGCATTAGCATTCTTGTCACCATCAGTTGGCCACCCAATTTCTCCAATCATAACCTCCATGTCAGGGTACCCTGCCTTGTCTAAAGCCCACAGAAGTGTGTCAAGATTTGCATCAAACACATTGGTGTAAAGTGTCTTACCATCCCTAAGAGGCTTGTTGTTTCCATCAAAAAATGCAAAATCAAAAGGGAAATCTTCGTTGCCATAAAGACTAAGGAAAGGGTAGATATTCACTGTGAAAGGTGCATTGTTTGCGTATAAGAATTGGATTATTTCAACGGTGAGGTCTCGCACTTCAGGCCTAAAGTCACCGGCTGATGGCACCGGATTTGAATCAGGCGAATAGTAAATGTCAGCATTGAATGGAACAGTAATTTTGATCTTTGAACCCAACCCAGCCTTATTAAGTGATGTCTGTATGTTCTTGAGTGCTGGCAGAGTTTTCTTTGCAAAGGAGCCATTATATGCTTTAAGGAAAGGCTCGTTACCCACAGCAACATACCTGCAAAGTTAGCATACATAGCAAGTATATAGCAGAGTGAGGAACAGTTAAAGCATGACTTTAAACATACAACAAAAGCTATTACAAACGACCAGCGAAAACATAAAAAGAAAAGCACAATTAACATAAGGAATATTATTATTCACATTCCTTAATTGAACCACCAAAATCAGCCAGAGGCATATCCAATTGAAACATTTTACTGAATATGCCTTAGAAAAAGCACGGTATCAACTATCAAGTGTCAAACTCCTCTTCCATCCATAACTTTGAGAATAAAAGTGAAAAAAGTGCTAAAGATATATTTATTTATTTATCACGGTCCTTTTAACACAATTTTTTAGTACTATTTAAAATTTATTGAAAATACAAAATCATGAGGGAGACTCAATAAATAAGATCCCACAAAATTTTATAATCTCCAATAAATTTTCATTAATAAAAAGGAGTGTCTTCAAAAGTGCGTGTATTATTAGCATTTCTCAAGTGAAAACAAAAAAAAAAACAAATCAAAATCGGAGTTTCATTTAGATAATCAACTTAATAAAGGTATATACTAAAGATCAATGTAGGTTCTTGCAATAAAACCTCAATTTTGATTATAGAACAAAACTAGTACTTACAAAATTCAATCTAAGCTTTGTTAAAAAATTAACACATTAATTGCCACAAAGCGAACAAAAAATGACTAGTATGAAAATGAGTAACTGTCAAGAATTTCATCAAGAAAAATGTAAGACTACTAGCATCATCATCTTCAATAAACAAATAAAGAGTAAAACAATAGAACAATCTGAAGAGCCAGAGTAATGTACATAGCTACAGCAAAACTTAACTTGATTTTGACACCACCAGTGAACAAGTAGCTGGTGACATTATCATTCACCCAAGAATCTGCAGCTTTGGGACTGTTGCTTATCTTGTCCAACATGTTGTTGGGTATTGCCACCATGACTTCGATACCGGTCCCCATCAGAGCCGCCATAATGAACTCATCTGCATCAAACAGCTTCAGTTTTCTGAACCCATTTTCCTTCAGCATCTTGACCACCTTCTCGGGCGGAAGCTGGTGGGTCGCCATGGTTCCCCAGTTCACACCAACCCAAGCATAGCCACTGGAAACCACAATTAAGAACACAAGAAGGAATGCCACTTGGTGCAAGCAATTTGGAGCCATTTCTTTTGCTGGTTTTTGTGAAGGTTCGAGAATGATGGTGACAGAACAGAACATAACCCCAAATAGAAGAAAGTGAAACGGGAATGCGTGATTGTAGGGAGCAGAATTTATATAACTCTCCTTCTATAGTGCGTGTGTTTCAGTGCCTTCGTGGAGAAGAAAAAGGGAGTCTTTTTTCTTCTTCCCATTTTTTGCATGAGGAAAGCATTAGTCACTGACCGTGTTCATGCTTTTTTTAAACTCCAAATCATTCTTTATGGATGACTTTGGTGGAAGATGGAATGCTCAAAGTCATTCTTTATAGTTTTTACTTTTTGATACCAGTGGAAAAATGTGTGAACAAGAATACTAAATTAATAACTTTTTATAAAATTAAAGATTAAATCAAAATTTAGAATGATGAAAATTGCAGTGACTAATTGTTTAATATCAAAAGCTACTTGAAAAAGAATTAATAGTTTGATTTATTGGGTGCGTGAATCAACTTACGTGGGTTCTTCCAATAAGTTTTATTATATAATAAGTGAAGTTTTATTATATATATGGTCAATTAAATGTCTTCCCTGTTAGCACACTAAATTTCTTACATCACATGTCATTGCAGAAAGAGAAATTTTTAATTCAAAGTTCGTAATACTAAATTTCTTACATCACAAGTCATTGCAGAAAGAAAATTGTTAGTTCAAAGTTCATAATACCACAGGGGAGTTTAGCGTAGTATTAGGCCCATGAAGATCAGATTAGCAGGTGCTATTACAAGTTGAATTTCTAATTTTGACATCAAGTATGCAATTTTCTGAAATAGTATCCAAGTTGGCTTATTATACAAACTACTTTGCCTTTCCTAATAATACCCAGTGGATTCCTACTAAAATATGGTTTCAAATCTTAATACTGTTATCAAAGAAAAATTAATCAACAACTTTTTTTAAGAGAATTAATCAACAACTTGAGGCATTTAACTATAACCCGAATGAAAGATAATCTTTAATACAATGCTTAATTATAAATTGAATCCCTAAAAATATGAAAATGTTTCAGTTAATTCGAATTGAGTTGAATAGACCTATATGTCTTAGTTTTTTTTTTCTTCTTCTCATTTATAAGACTTAAATTGAAATCTTAAGATTAATTAAACTCTTAATCACTTAAATCAACAAGTGTTGATTGAATATTCGGAAAAAAAAAAAATCCGTTGACTGAAAATGACAAAATTTACGAGTAGTTCTTTATCTATTTTTAATATTGTTCTCTACAACTCATAAAAAAAATATTGTTCTCTACTCAAAATTAGAATTTTTCCTAAATAATTAATGCCAACTTTTAATGCAGATCACATTGAAATAAAATTCTAATTTTAATTAGAAAACTAATATCATTTAAAAAAATTGAAACCTAATATTAACAATACCTAAAAAAATTACATCTAGAATTTAAGTTGAAAAGTGCAGGATTTTGCAAAATGACTTTGAACTTGACAATTGTCCTTCATTTATCAACCTTCATTAAAGCTTGTTCAAATTTCGTTTTACCAATTATACATTATGAAATCTCATTTATTGACCATTATAAATATAGTAAAGGCTTATCTAACAATAACTTCAAAAGCTCCATTAAACAATTATATGGACAACAAAACATAAAACCAACAAGCTGTAACACAATTAAATAATTGGTATTTGTTAATGATGCTTAAACCAAAGAATAGCAAGGCAAACTAAAATCACTAACAATCACGGGCAACTAACACCTACCTTTTGGTAAACAATAAATAATCTTGCATTTTTATTCAAAAAAATAAATAAACACGGAAAAAAATATTGCTTGTATGCAAATAATTAATAAACTCACCTAAACTCACCTAGGCAATGTTATCATACTTGGATTGGTCATCAACTCGATCGGAGTACTAGGTCACAAAGTCCCAAGTCAATCCAATGAGCCACTAATTGATCCATATAACTCGATCTATATTAAAACATTTTAAATAATTAATTTCATAACTTGCAAACTTGTACACTTAAAGTTGATCAAAATTCAACATATATAGAAGACGAGTTTTGAAATTATTTAAAAATCTTGAGCAACTTATTTTTTCAATATTCAGCATACACTGGTAAACATAATCTAAATAATATATATATATATAAAGAGTTAAAAAATTTATTTTTTTCAGATCCAAGAAATTTAGTAATATATAACCTTATGGAAACATTTCTATGCAACCATATGATGGCAAAGATACTGGAGGATGAATCTACCATGTTGTGTCTCTTACGTTCATTTTCACGCATTTCTCCTTATCTCCCGTTGACCTCTTTCCACTGATCTCTAGTATCAGAGTCTAATGGGGAAGTAGGAATATTGTCTGTAAGGATATATGTTAATTGATTTCATGGATCTAAACTTATGTATAGTAACCATTTTCATTCTTGTATAGTACTCTTAATTTAAACAGTATGTGTTTGAACAATATTTCCAGAAGTACAGCAGACTGATATTTTAGTTGAATGATACTGTAGCAGTAAGTCCCGTGGATGAGAAAGGACAGTAAGACTAAGGTGTATTGTTCAAATAAAATATTAAGACATAATATATTGGTGGCTATAAGAATTAAAAAATTTATTTTTTCAAATCCAAGAAATTTAGTAACATATAACCTTATGGAAACATTTCTATGGAACCATATGACGGGAGAGATACTAGAGGATGAATCTACCATGTCGCGTCTCTTACGTTCATTTTCACGCATTTCCTTTAGATCCAACTAATCATCATCCTCAAACAATTATCCAAGAAACATCAATTTGCTCAATGAGCAAGAAAACCAGACCCACGAGGTCGCCCCAAAACACAATCTCTTCGATGAGGAGGTACGATTCGAAGAAATAAATCAAAACATGGATGACTGGACACACTGTATGTTCCTAAGACAATTAAAGACAAACATAATTTTGATTACATAATCAAAACTGTAGAAAATAACATTTCTCTAGGACAAGATACGGGGGAAGAATTTCATTTACTTTTCAAAGATTCAATTTATGAACACAGTCGAAAATACAGATACCTACACATAGGATGTGTACAAGTAGTCATCAATCCTTTAATTGATATGGGCATAGATGCCGCAGTGTTAATGTGCCTTAGAGACATTAGGCATAACAAATTTGAAGATTCCTTAATAGGAACTGTAGAAACAAGTCTAGGACAAGGTCTAGTTTATTTCAATTGTTACCCAAACAAAACAGTGAGTCTGATGGATAGAAACATTCTTGACTCTCTGTTCCTAAACATCCACTTTCATGGGCTTAACATGAAAGAGGGATCAATTCCAACAGCCTTAATCTATAGGATTCAGTACAAGGTCATGAATACTTGTGCGTCAAGGGTCCTTCTAAAACCACAACTAGGAGAGACAACTTTGTTTGTCGCTGATATGACAGGCTAATGTTTCTCTCCAAAGAACCATAAAATGGGATGAGGTAACTCTTCCTGAAAAATGGGTCATGAACAAATCAAACAAGACAACTCCGGTAAGGTAGAAATAACCTTCAATAAGAGAAATTCTTTTTCTTCAAGAATAGAAGCCTCTAGATCCGAATATGAGTCGGCAAGAAGGTCTTTTTCAGTTAGAACCCGATCAATCCCGGTAGGATTAACTAGATTTGAGTCACATAACCAGTTCTCTAGTATAACTCTCAAAGGATTAGACACAACCTCTAGTATACCTATGATCGAGGCCGTACCCGAATCAAATAAACATGAAAATACAGTAACTAGGAAGTGATCCTAGGTCGTTTCCCAACGAGCAGTGACAAACCAAATGTTCATAATATACTTGCAGTAACAGTAACAATTGGGGGGGGGGGGTTTGTTTGTTTTGTGATTAAAGAGTAGAACAAGTAAACTGGAATACGAAACTACTAATATTAAAAACGGGTTGTTTCCTCTGATTCAGAAGCCATTCTCTTATCCTGGGTTATGGAGAATTCGTCCCTAATAGTCAACCACTTAATCCAACCCTATTTCAATTTACTAAGCGAAAATCAACTTAGGGTTTTCAATACGTGATTAGGCACCACATACACCAGTTAGCCCTTCGTCCATTAAGCATGAACGCAAGTTAGGCTCAGAGGCAATTAATCGAACACGAAGCGTGCACTAATTAATATTCACGAATTTGGGATACTGGTGAAGGGAGAACTGCCAGGAAACCACATTACAAGCGAAACCTCAAAGAGAGTTGGGCTTCGTCCTCAAAAGGAAACAACACCAGAAAATCTAGCCTTCCATGGATTCAAACAGAAAATGCAATTGAAACATGAAGCAGAAACATAAATGAACGGAAACGGAAACGAATAGAAATGTAAAATGGAACAGAAACGTAAATGAGAGTAGAAGAAGATGCAAGAACGAAATTGTAATTAGAAGCAGAAAACGCAAAATTGCATTACGAACTCAGAAGCATCAAAACAGAAAAAACGAAAACCCTAAAACAAAGCTCTGAATAATGAATAGCATAACAGAATAGAATGCCTTGCACGAATCCCAAGGCAGCTATTTAAAAAGAGTCACTCAAAGTCACTGGGCCCTATTACAATACTCTGGCCCAAAACGAAATAAACACTGAACAACATAAAATAAAATTGCGAAATTTCCTAATTAGATATTAACTAAGGTAAGCGCTGCTTTATTTGCCCTCTTCAAGTCCACAACTAAAATCCGGATTAAGCCCAATGTTTCATTAATTCCTGAAATTAGATTAAAAACATCAAATTAGCTAAATGAGCCCAAATAATAAAACTGCCTAATTAATTGACAATTAAGACCAATCAATAATTAAAATGGTGCAAAAAGGGTTTAGAAAATAGAAGAAAATGATGGCACATCAACCTAGAACAACTTATAACCAAGATCAAGAGGACGACCAAAAGTCGATCCAATCTCCAACATACTCTTCTATGCATGAACCTTATGATGTTATTTGACAACTTTAGCATTGATAAGGATACCCTTAGAAAAGACTTTTATTCTCCAGAGAATGAACCTCAAAGGAGATGGTTTTTTCAGCATTTTAAGGGTTCAAACAGAAAACAAATACCAGACAAGTTCTATGAATTTGTCGAAAGAGTCAAAATTAACATCCTTTTCTTTGATTGGTTTCATGCTTATACCATCAGAGAGGATATATATTACCCGTTGAAACAAGATATCAAATATGTGATCCAACAACAAATGTCAATACCAATTGGGAAATCAAAGATGGTGAGTTAATCCAATCGGAATTACCTCCCACAACACAATACCAACTGCCAAAGGTCAAGGATAGTCATGATAAACCTGTCATGGCCACTCCATTCAAGACAAAAGATGTCAATGAAGAAATAACTTCTAAAGACATCAAAAGCCTAATGGAATAGGCTAATTACACCAATAAGTACCTACAAGTTTTAGGAGAGTCCATCAAAACAAAAGTAAATCCTAAACAGAAAACTCTTGAAGGATCTCCGTCAAATATCCCCATAGAAAAACCTTTATTCAAACCTTTCAAGATTAGTGACAAGGATAAACAAAAAATTAGGGAACTAAGGAAAAACAAGTCCGTTATAGAAGGAGTAGGTGACAATAATAGTGAATTATTAAACAAGCTTGATAGTTTACTTAGAGTCATCCCTGAAACTCCCCAACCTTCAAAAGGAACTTCAAAAATGGTAACAAGAAGCACCTCCAAATTAATTAATTTCATTAATGAAGATAGTGACCAAAATTTAGAAAACACAATTGAAATAGGTTCAGTATCGGAAAAAGACATTAATCCAATAAATTCCAAACATTGGAAAACACCCTTAAAACTGTATTATCAACAACCAACTGTCCCTGATCTCCTATTAGAAGAAAGAGGCGAAAATAATTTTAAAAGCTTTAGTGAAAAGAACATCTATGAATGGAATATAGATGCCCAAACAGAATACAATATTATGAACACACTCCAGCACATGACCATGGTAGCCACAGCTTACCAGACATCCCATGAGTGTTCGGAGGAAACAATCATTGATATCTTAGTGGCAGGATTTTCCGGCCAATTAAAAGGATGGTGGGATAATTATCTCACTAATGATGAAAAGTCAAAAATTTACAGTGCAGTCAAAACGAATCTCAATGGAAAAGTCATTACTAATGACAATAATAAGGAGATTCCTGATGCTGTTAATACACTCATTTTTACAATAGCCCAACACTTTATTGGCAACCCATCCCTTTGGAAGGATAGGTCTGGAGAATTATTATCAAATCTTAAGTGTAGAACTTTAGCAGATTTTAGGTGGTATAGAGATACCTTCCTAACTAGAGTTTACACCAGAGAAGATAGCCAACAACCTTTCTGGAAAGAAAAATTTCTAGCCGGTCTTCCAAGATCATTAGGAGATAAGGTTAGAGAAAAAATCTGCATCCAATCTGTCAATGAAGACATTCCATATGAGAGTTTAAGTTATGGTCAATTAATCTCTTATGTTCAGAAAGTAGCCTTAAAAATCTGTCAAGACAACAAAATACAAAGACAATTAGCCAAAGAGAAGGCCCAAACGAAGAGAGATTTAGGATCTTTCTGTGAACAATTTGAACTACCAGCCTGTCCAAAACAAAAGAATAAACAAAACCTTAGGAAAGAATCCCATGAAAATAAAACTTTCAATAAAAAGAGATTTCCAAGAAGGAGATACTCGCATAAACCTTCGACCAATAAAGAAATTGACACTCCTAAACCAAAATTAAAACCCAAAATAACATGCTACAATTGTGGAAACCTCAGAGGAAGAAACAGAAACTTCATCTTCCTCATTCTCTGAGGAGAACCTCAACATAATTCAACAAGATGACCAACCATCATCTACAGACGATGATGAACGACAAATCAATACTCTAACAAGAGAATAAGATCTCTTGTTCGAGGCAATCAATTTCATACCAGATCCCCAGGAAAAGAAGGTTTTCCTAGAAAAATTAAAGAAAACTTTGGAAACCAAACCCAGACCCAAAGATTTTATTACAAATAATAAATTTGATGTTAGTAATATATTCAAAAGATTAGAAAGAACTTCGGCAAAACCAACCACAATTCAAGATCTCCAAACAGAGATTAATAACTTGAAAAAAGAAGTTAAGGAACTTTGTCAACAACAAGAAATTCATCAGACCATCCTATCTCAACTTGAAGAAAACAATGATTCTGAGAGCATAGAAAAGGATGTAGAAAATGAAAATCTGGAAGACGAAATGTCTATGGGATTAATCAACAAGATTAAAATCCAAAAATTTTACATAAACATTAGAATCATTATTAATGATTTCGTCTTAGATACTATGGCCCTGCTTGACACAGGGGCTGATTCAAATTGTACTTTGGAAGGATTAATTCTTACAAAATTCTTCGAAAAAACTTCAGAAAAATTAAGCACAGCAAATGGCTCAAAATTAAAGATTAACTATAATTTATCTAGCACAATTGTTGAAAATCAAGGCCTTAGGATTAATACAAACTTTCTTCTGGTAAAAAACCTTAAAAACGAAGTAATCCTAGGTACTCCCTTCATTAGAGCTCTATTTCCCCTTCAGATATCTAAGGAAGGAATAACTACAACCCATTTAGGAAGAAAAATTACATTTAATTTTTCTACTAAACCAATTTCGAGAAACATAAATTTCATAGAAAAGAAAATCAACCAAATCAACTTCTTAAAAGAAGAAGTATCTTTTAATAATATTCAAATACAATTAGAAAAATCTCAAATAAAAGAAAAAATTCAATCTTTATTACAACATATCCTATCAACCATTTGTTCAGATTTTCCGCATGCATTCTGGAACAGGGAAAAACATATTGTCGATCTCCCCTGTGAGAAAGACTTTAGGGAAAAATAAATTCCCACAAAAGCCAGACAAATTCAGATGAATGAAAAACTTCTTCAATACTGCCAAAAGGAAATCCAAGATTTACTTGATAAAGGTCTAATTTGAAAGAGAAAAAGCCCATGGTCTTGCGCTGCTTTCTATGTCAACAAACAAGCAGAACTTGAATGGGGTACACCTTGTTTAGTTATAAATTACAAACCACTAAACCAAGCCTTGAAATGGATTAGGTATCCTATTCCAAACAAAAAATATTTACTCAGCAGATTAAATTCTGCAAAAATATTTTCCAAATTTGACAAGAAATCTGGATTTGGCAAATTCAGATTCAAGAATCTGATAGGTACAAAACTGCCTTCACAGTACCTTTCAGGCAATATGAATGGAATGTTATGCCACTCAGTCTGAAGAACGTCCCATCAAAATTTCAAAAAATTATGAATGATATATTTAATCCTTATTCAAAATTCGTCATTATCCACATAGATGATGCCTTAATTTTTTTCTCAAAACATTGACCAACATTTCAAACATTTGCAAACTTTCATCCATGCCATTAAACAAAATGGTTTGATAGTCTCAAAATCAAAAATTAATATTTTCCAAACAAAGATCAGATTCCTTGGTCACAATATATATCAAGGAACAATTATTCCAATAGATCGGTCAATAGAATTTGCTACCAAATTCCCCAACCAAATTCTAGACAAAACCGAGTTACAATGATTTCTTGGTTGTCTAAATTACATAGGAGAATTTCTTCCATACTTAAACAATATTGTCAAACCTTTACATGATAGGTTGAAGAAAAATCCATCTCCTTGGTCGGACATCCATACACAAACAGTCAAAGATATCAAAATAAAAGTCCAATTCATAAAATGTTTGTATCTCCCAATTCCAAAGACATTTAAAATTGTCGAAACAGATCCATCTGATATAGGTTATGGTGGCATACTCAAACAAAGAGTCCATAACCAAGAGCATGTCATTGCATACACTTCATAACATTGGAATCCTGCACAATTAAAATATTCAACTATTAAAAAAGAGGTTTTAGCAATTGTTTTGTGCATTTCCAAATTCCAATCTAACTTACTAAATCATAAATTTTTTATACGAGGCGATTGTAAATCAACAAAAGATATTTTACAAAAGGATGTTAAAAATCTTTCCTCAAAACAAATTTTTGCTAGATGGCAAGCAATTTTAAGTGTTTTTTATTTCAATATAGAATACATCAAGGGCACCTCAAATTCTCTACCTGACCATCTCACCCGTGAATTCTTACAAAAAAGCGGTTAGGCCGCCTAAGGCAGCAAGGACCTCCCTGAGGGGAGGCAGAAGTTCAGGGAAAAGCTTCAAGTTGGCTCCCTGATGATTAAATTGTAATTTACTTGTACTGTAGAAATAGTTCCGGTCACATAACCGGTACTGTAGAAAATAGTGTTTCTATCGGCTATAAAAGGAGTCTTCAACCATATTGTGAGGCACCCTTTGAGTTAGTCTGATAGCAGTCTAGAAAGAGAAGCTCTGCAGAGAAAACACATCTTTGTAAGCTTTTCTTTTGAAATCAATAAACTGAAAGTTCTTATTTATCTCTCTTTTCCCTCCTGACCGATCCTGTGCAGCTCTGCCGCCGCTTCGGTTTCTTCTCCCCTCCTTCCTCACAGATCCTGTGCGGCTCTGCCACCGCTTTTGTTTCTTTTTGTTTTTAATGTTTTAATTTAATTTACTTTACTGCATTCATTCTCATTTTCAATATACCTTAATTTTGTCTCATACATATTGCATTCTTACTTCCTTCCTGTTCGTTTGATTTCTTTCCACTGATCTCTGGTGTGTATATATATATATATATATATATATATATATATATATATATATATATATATATGGGGTTTGCTAATGCACTCACACCTTTCTTCAGTTAGCATGCATTAACAACCTACACCTTAAACCCTAAACACTCTTACTTTTTAGTATGAATGCGTTAGCAAGTTATAACTAGAGATTATCTTAAAATACATCAATGATATAGTTTGCTAACACACTCATACTAAAACAAATTAAGAGTGTGTACATTAGCAAATTCCTATATATGAATAGAAATTATAAAAGAAAATTTAATGAAGTCAATAAACTTTTAAAAAACCTTTTTTTTATATAAACAATACAATTTTTCTGTTCATTCCATTATTGTTTTGAAAAAGAATAATCATTTTTTAAACCAATGAGCCTATTAGATGAGATAGGGTAAATACAAGTTTTGCTCATAGATAACAATATAAGATAAGGGAAAGAAGTCAAATTGAAAGTGACAACAACTTCATCATCTCAAATTGCAAGATGTGATTATGCTTTGTAAAACAGTAAGCAAATCTATAAATAACACTATTATAAGGTATAAATTGAATTTTCTCATATGAATGATGTTGTTCAGATGTAAAAATATATATAAAATATAAAAAATTGCATGACCTATCAAGACAACTGGGATGATGGGTCAAGGCCCCGTATCATTTCACACTAGGTCAAATGTTCGCCTAATCCAAATGGTGGCTCGAACCTATTGGGTGCAGATAAACATCAAATTTACTGGATTTTCATATGCATTTTGTGACGTTTATTTGGCATTTTAATTAACTTTAAGTCTTGTTTTGAACCAAATTAGCTTTAAATTTAGTTTTTACTTAGTCTTAGGTAGAATTTTATGTTTTAGTTATCTTTAATGAATTTTTTATAGTTTTTCCAACAAAAACATATCATTCTGGCCAGAGCTAGAAGAAATTGTGAAAATTGAAGATAAAAGCTAGGAAAATCAAGAGCAAAATATTTTTCAAGGTTAAATAAGCTTAAGAAGAAGAAAATTACTTGAATTAATTAGAGATATTATTTTTTGTAATTTCTAGTAATTATCTCCTTAATTAAACCCAAGCACAATTCTATAAATAGGAGACTGGGCATTCATTGTAACACTGTAAAAGTCCCGAGCAGTTCTTAGAATTATATTTTAGATTTTCACCTACTAGACACCTCTATTATTCCATTAGACAATCTAGGTTTCATTGTATTATTTTTATGAGTGAAATTCCTTCCACTTAGTAGACAAAAGGATGAACCTTGTTTTGCTTTAATTCTATCGATTCAATATTTCATCATAAGTTCTTTATTTGCTTCTGTACTTAATGTTTTTATTTGATTTATCATCTTTTAGATGAGTTCAGGAATTGACTTTCGTTTTGGCAAGCCTTGTTGAAACCCAAACATGAATCAAGTACTTAATTGGGATTATCTCTAGGGATAAAATAATCTTGCTTAAGCATCACTAATTCTTGACCATTAATGTTGATTGCTATTGTTGGTAAGTCCAAGGGATTCGGTATCGGGCAAGCAGTTTAGAATCTACGACCACGCGGGAGCTAGGTTAGAATACATTAGTGAATTGAGGATGAACAAGAGAGATGAGTAGAGAATTGTGAAGTTACAGCAAATCAAATGAATTCCAAGTCCAAACCTAGACATTCATTCATCAAGATCAACGTCACCATCCAAGTCTATTATTTTTATCTTTACTTAATTATTTTATTGACATTTAATTTTTATTACAATTCATTTTATGTTATTTATTTCGTGACAACCACAAAACAAAAATACAAAAATCTAGTTCTTAGTTATATAATTACATGAAATCCCTCTTTTATTCCTTCAGGAGATGACCTTGATGATAGTTCAGTTACTACATTATCATTGGGTTACACTTGGCCTATAAGTTGAATCTAACATGAAATAAAATCCTAACAGGTGCCCAGGTCCCAGGCCAACGGGTCAACCCGATCAGTTCGAGCCGAGTTTGATATGTATTACCCTTAAATATAAACTTCCAAAATAACCCGTTGATTCTCTTGAATAAAAGATAGTCTCTAGTTCTCCTTATTATTACTTCAAAATATTAAAAAAGGTAGAGAATTTTTTTACTGAAAATACAAAACTTTATATTACAATTTCTTAAAATTCCTTTTTTTTACATACATAATAAATCATAGTAATCACTTATCATATTAAAACTATAAGTCGGTGAGTAAAATAGAAACGTTCATGAAGTAAATAAATCATACATGTTCGAGTAATAAGTAATGATAAATAGGTGAATCTCCATGGCCACCAAATATAGATAACTAAGTTTCATGTGTCATAATGAGTAGCAAAACATAAGTGTCTCAATGGAAACAATAAGTAGCATATACAACCCTAAGTAACAAGTAAAGTAATATAAAGTAAGTGAAGACTGAATAAATACAAAAGGTGTGAGCCTAGGTCTACCCATCCTAAAATACATTTAAAGGGAAAACCATAAGACTTAAAGAAATCGCCTATACCCAGTCCCAAGTCAGTTGTATCCAAAAAAAAGTATAGTCAGAAGAAGAAAAAAAAGTCTCCTAGCAAGACTCATCAAAAGAATCATTTGAAGAGTCCTCCTTCATCGGTTTCAACTCCGTGACGAGATCCTCCTAAATAGATGTATTCTCCTCCAACTCCTCTTTTTCATCCTCAAACACAAGATCCAGCAAATCTACCACCATTGGTACACAAGACTCAAGTAACACCAATCATGGAGAAATTGGAGTAGAGGAAGTAATCTTAGTGTAATCAAATGAAGAATTAGATACGATATAGGACATAGCATCATCCACAGGCAGTGAATGGGACTGAGATGAAATGACAACCTTTGACACGAGCATGGAAAAATGGTAATAAGATGGCATGAGATGGGAGCACCAAATATAAAAGTCAACTATATAAGGCCTAAACTTTGTTGTGTCCACCGGCACAAGAGGACAATGGAGGTAGCCGTAGAAGCAATCGACATGAAGCGCATAATCATGCTCACACCATTCTCGATAACATCTATGAAGAACGGGGGATTCGACATCTTGCTCGACGTTGGATACTGAAAATGGTAACAAGAGAGTGAGTACTTCATCCTTTTAGAAGACACAAACACGGACATTAAGTCCCACAATGACCTAAACAACCACCACATGTGATTTTCTAGCATACATCACTCACAACATCCTACTTCACATTTCTATCTCTTACACAGTTCATGCCTTAGGCCCAGTACTGCCATTAAAACCTCCTAGGCCTTCACAGTATTACGCAACATATGGACAACGATTGGGAGGGCATGCCACATGTCAGTATAGAACATGGTGCTCTCACCAACCATGGATATGGCTCCACTCTAGTCAAGAATGCCAAATGAGGACTGGGAGTCCCCTAAACTAACCAGAAATTCCCTTAGTCATGTTATCACCACTCAACATCCCCCCAAGTTCCTTTGAACCGTTCGAGCCATCCCCCAATGTGCCTATTGTATGTCATCCACCCTTTCTTAACAAATCCTTATTCATCCTTTATGATGAGAAGCATCAATTCTCGAACAATTGTTGCGTCGGTACATGTGAATTGATGTTAGAGGACGTTTCCTGCTGAGTATAAGGTCATGTCCTCAACTCCTGACACAACTATCTCTCTAACTCTAACATAACCTCACTACCGCGTTCGTCCATTCCTTTCTCATAATGCGTGTCGATCCTCATGAAGCTCCCAACCATAAGTCTCCTCCATCGTGCATGGCCCCTCAAACAGAATAGTAGACTTCACAAAATCATACACCACCTCATATCGAATTACTAAATCATTACATGACATTCAAGGTAAATTTTTCTAAGGGTTGAACACCCCCGAACCCAATAACAAAGCGCGACAGTTCATAACCAAATATTATTAATAAGCTCATATTCATAACATGCAACATGCTTTGCCAAGTGGTCAAACTCACTTGGTCTTACAACATATAACATAATAATTTCCACAATTTCACATCATAATTCCTAAATCAAAGTAAACAACACATTCAACGAACCACATCATTCATTCCATTTATTTTATATAAATTAATACTCTACCTTATTTGGAATTATACATTGTTTCTCACTTTAAAAATTAATTTCCTATTGACATAGAAATCCATTTAGGGAAAACTATATATGCATCTAAAGGTTTTCAAATGCAAGGAACTCAGTTTTGGACATTGAATTTCCCAAATTGATCCCCATTAAGCCCTAATGCTCAAACTTCCATGCACTTGTGATTAAAGTTCGCAAAACTTGTTTTCTAATTTTCAAAAGTTGTAGAAATCCATTTTACACAAAATTTATATTGAACTCTAGGTTTTCAAACATGAGGAAATCATTTCCATGGTCAAAATCCATAAAAACTGAGCCCCTAAGTGCAGTTCGTGCAAAAGAGAGAGAATTTCACTGAAAAAGGGTAAAACTTGAAGTTGTGATTCCATAAGCTATAATAACTCAAATGGGGTATATTTCATGTCTAGCCCAAGGTTTGTGGACCTAGTGCATTCAATTTTGAGGTCCATAAATACAGATTCCAACCTCAAATTTAGAAATTTCAAAAATAGAGGGTTATTCATACATAACTTGCCCTAAATCAAAATTTCATTTCCAAATGTTGCACAACTCCAAAAGAGACATATCATATAAGCTTTTGTAGGTTTTGGGGGTGAAGGAATTCATTTTTGTGCCCATAATTCACAAATAATGCACGAATCTTTCATAGGGTCACAACACAGAGTTACAGATTCCACATTAACACATACAAAAGCACAACATAAATGAAGTTTAACTTCTCACAAATCAAGCATAGGTTCCAAGAGACCAAGTACTCCTCCCTTACCTCTTGATTGGCACAAAAAAAAGAAAAGGAATGAGTAGGAGATGGGTTGAACTCTTGAGCACTACCTAGAGCATAAACATGAAAATTCAAGAGAAGAACATGAGGGTTCTAGTGATTAGAGAAGAGAAAAATGAAGAAAAGCATGAGAAAGTGCTTAGAAACTCACCTAGAGCCTCTACCCTTCACTTCACACACACACACACACACACACACACACACACTCCAAGTTAGCTCAAGAGAGAAGAAGACTCTCTCTCTTCTATCTCCAAAATCGACAGACCAATAATGAGGGAGAGAGGAATGCTTCTCCCTCTTTTATATGGTCCCTAGGTTTATGAGGAGGGCCCACATATAATTCATTCTAGGTTTTTAGACCCCTTAATGATCCTAAACCTTCTATTTAGTTCTTAATTAAGTTCTAACTTCCAAGTTGATCCTAGGGTAGTTAATTCACTTATTAATTCCCTTTATTAGATCTAACTAAAAAAAATTAGAGTGAGTGAAAATTTAATTATCCTCTTTCTTATTAACTAGACTAATTATTCCTCATGCCTAAGCACATTAGTGCTCCAAATTTTCATTAATTAGCCTAAATCTCTTATTTTTAGCCTAAAGAACTCCTATTTACAAAACTCCATTAACGAAGAAATTCCCTTACTTTGACCCTTTTAGGTTGCCATTGACTTTTGTTGACCGACAACTTGACAAAGTATTTCTACTTATCACTTTTTCCTAGAATCAATGCTTAAAATCGTGTTTACTTAGCAATCCAATGATGGTCTTATCTTTTATATTAATTATTTCACTAAAGATAATGCTACCACATTGTATATCACAGCAAACACAAACTATTTTTACCCTGAACTTTTCAATCTAGAAAATTAGGATGTTACATGATAACTATGCTCTAAGGTTTTCCTAACAATGGGAATTTAGTTAGCTTACATACATGAAGTCTTAGATTCAAATCACATTGTCTTAATTGTAAAACAAATGAAAAAGAAATTTCCCATTTTCATATATACCATTCCTTTTGTTACTTGAATATGAAGAACATGTGAGAATCAATATCCTTATTTGTCACAATCTTGCTTGCCTCAAAGAGGATTACTAAAAAATCCTTGGTGAACTATTTTCAACTCACTAAAGCAAACAACTTAAGAACATCCTCCAAACAAGAAACTACAACAACCAATTTTTTAATCAAGGCAAATCCATTGTAAGAAGGTGATATAACAAAATGAGCTAATGACCAATTCTCATGGCTCAAGGTTTTAAGAAATTGTTAAAGCTTCCAAGTATGAAGTAGCAAAAAATCATCAATCAAACCACCAACGAAAATGACTTGCACTTGCAATCACTAGTCTTAAAAGCAACGTGAATAGGATTGAGGTTTTAGCTGAAAAAAACCCCTCAGAACATGTTCTAAAAATTAAGCCACCTTCTTAGGAGGTTCCTTATTCTCATGGTGAGAAGAGGACGAAGGTGAGTTCTTCAAACCCAACTTGTCATGAAACTAACACTGACGCTGGGAGTGGTGCATGGAGGAGTTAGGGATTAAGGTGAGGAAAAGGTATTGCATGA
Source organism: Glycine max (assembly GCF_000004515.6). Classification (NCBI taxonomy): domain Eukaryota; kingdom Viridiplantae; phylum Streptophyta; class Magnoliopsida; order Fabales; family Fabaceae; genus Glycine; species Glycine max. Next base: position 32,815,419 of record NC_016091.4, read on the forward strand.
CAAAGACATTGGGAGTGGTGGTGTCATGTTTGTGGAAGAAGGGGTGGAATAAGTTTCCAACGACAGAGTGAGCAAGGTTGTAGGTGAGGCAAGGAGTGAGGACAGTAGCGATGACGGAGGTGGACATGGTTGATCTAACCACCGATGTTAGGGTGAAGTGCGACGGTGTAACAGTGAGGGAGTTAGTTTTCCATGGCCTACATGTGATGTTGGGTTATTTGAAGGATTTATAAGGAACAAGAAATGTGGAGGTGGAGATGGTGGTGGAGGTGGTGTTGTGTGCGCACCTGAGGTAATGGTGGTGTGGTTGGAGGTGTGGTTTTGTAGAAAGAGGTTTCCACACTTCCTAGAGGTGGCAGTGGTTAAAGAGGTGTTGCCCAAGACTTTCGCGAGGAAGATTTAGAAGTTGTTATCGCTTTGTACAAAAAGGATGCAATTGTTGGGTTTTGGGTTGGTTGTTTAAGTGAAGAAGGTGTCCATCTATAGAGTTGGTCATTATGTCAAGGTATCACACTCCAGGCTTGATACGTAGGAGGATTATGTAGGAGAACAATGCTTTTAGAAAGGTTGTCAAACTCATGTTTCTATGTAAACTCGACTTGTAGAATCGATTCGTAAACTCGTAAGAGTTTACTCAATATAAAAAATATATTAATATTCCTATATATAAAATCATAAATAAATATTTCAACCCTAAAATAAATCAAAATAACAAACTTTAACAATAATTCAATAAACTAACATAGTTCATACAATACAAAACATAAGTTCTTAAAATAAAAGCATTTAAAAAATAGAAAAGGAAAAGAGGAAAACCTAGTCATGGCATAGCACTTTTGGTCATGGCCATGTGCTTCACCGTCGTCGAGGATGAAAAGAGAATAGAGAAGACAACAACACTATAGAGATGAAAACTGAAGAAATTCCCTCTGACCACCAGTCCACCACGTACTTCACCATCGTCTATTTCAAAGAAACTCCCTGCGGCCACCATGCACTCACACGTCGCCTTCACTGTCGTAGAGAAGTCATCGCTAGATGGAGTGAGGAAACATGGTCAACCAATTAATGGAGTGAGCGAACTCAGGGAAGCAAGAAGCAAACAATGCAATGAGAAGTGAGGAGGAAGAAAGAAAAGGATTTTAGAGTGCAAAACGACGTTGTTTCCGTTTATATCAAAGTCTATGTTAACTTGCCTGAGTCTATGCAAACTCGCCATTCTACTCACGATTTGACTTGTGGAGGCAATGCGGAATCGTAAACTCATGATTTTACGAGTTAAATCCCGATTTTGGTAACCATGCCTTTTAAAGCATTGTTAGGTGGAGATGACAATGTTAAAGTACATAGGAGGAGTATGTCAGACGAGATTGTGAATGTCAGAGTGTAGAGAAAAATGATCTATGGGTGAAGGGGCCTAGCTTTTGTCCAACGGATAAAAGGGTAAAAGATACAAGGGGCAATAAAGGAGATATAACTCAACACTCAATGGACTCAGCAATCAGCAGGGGCTATAGATTCACGTGGATATGTTGATGGAAAGTCTGATCATGCCATAGACACTTGTCAAAAGGAGTTCAAATGGCTTGCCGGAAAAAAAAAAATAACACAGGGAAAGTAGTTTTGCATGTGATAGCACATGCTTGTGGGATGAGGCTTGCTATATACAACACATGTTGATATTTTGTGTTTTGTTAGATGTAGAGAGGTTGAAACAACTTGCATGTTGTTTGGTTCTTTTTCATGGTGACATAGATGGGCAGGGATACATAGGACTCTTCTATGTATATATGGGTATATCTTGTACCTTTTTATTATAATTATAATATAAAGTATTTATTATGCCGATAAAAAAACAAAACTAACACTAACATTGCTAAAGAAAATTTGAGGGTTGTTACAAAGGATTCAATGCCATGCATGTGGCCTTTAGCAATATTATTTTTTTGTCTAACACTTAGTAAAAATGTTGCTAAAAGTTTTTTGCAACATTTAAAAAATGTCACAAAACATATTAGTAACATTTATTTATATTTGACTTTTTTTAAATGTTGCCAAAAGCTTTTAGAAACATTTTTACTAAGTATTTGGCAAAAGAAATGCTATTAAAGATCACATGTGTAATAGTGATTCAAGAATCAGGTTCAAAGATCATGAATTGAATAATAAGAAAGGTTCCTGGGTAGTAATAATAAGGAGTGATGTTAAAAATCCATCTATGGAGAAAAATAGAACCAAAAGTATTAAAGAAGAATAAAGAGTTCAATGGAATTTTTCTTGGTGAAAAAACAAAATGGAAAAAAAATGAAGTAAAAAAAGAAAAAAAAAAGTTGAAACAATGACAAAAATATTCCTAAGATGATTATTATATTTGTGATCTCATGCTATGAATCATGGTTGGGCAAAAGAAATAATTGGAGAAAAAAATTAAAAAATAGAAGTGTATTGAAATGAGAATGATTGATTACATCAACAAATTTAACATAGCTTATATAAAAATAGGAAACTAATTAACTACTAACTAATTTTCACTTAATTATATCTCTAATGACTACATAATTTACTCAGATTTAAACACTTTTAGTGGACATTTGGTAGTAGAAATTTTTTCATATCCGAAAAACATATTTCTAGAAAAGTCGATTCCTGGGAATCATGATTCTTAAAAATGTGTAAAATATATTTGATTAGTCTTAATATATTTTCAGAAAATTAAAGATTTATGTAAAATATGTAACTAATATTTTCCTTCCACTCAAGAAAGTTAGATTCATGCCCCCCTCTTTACAAATGTTTTTGTGGGAAAGTGAGCTAAAATTGATTTACGACAATTATACTTTTCTATCAATTTTTTTTATTAATTACATACGAAATATGAAAATGATAGTTTTTCACTTTAAGATTTATGAAAAAGTAAAAACTCTCCCATTACTGAACTCTCCTTTAAGGAAAAGAGCATTTTTACCCTTATAAACAATTGAACTTAATTGGAACCGACGGTTAACACAATGGAGAATTCATGATCCAATCCCTCTTGGAGAGCAAGATTGCACGAGACTTCTCCGCGGAGAGAGCATTTACTACTTAATGACCAGAATAGAACTAAAGGAGTGAGGGGACAAGGTGAAATCACCAACTTCAATTTCCAGCTTAAGTTAACGTGTACAGCATTGTTTATCCTTGCCTTCTTCCTATAAAGATCCTTATATAAAGCATAGCCTTTACTGAAAAAGGCGTCAAGGACTCCATTTACCGTTCCAAAAGAGCATTCTCTGAGAAAAATAAATAGTATCTTCGAAGCAAGTGCTATATGCTCACATGGCTAGGTGTTACTTTTTCTTTTTGGTTAGATTATGTATGACCATTAATTATTTATAGCTTTCCAATTTTCTATCGCTTGGGCCCTAGGCGGGGTAAATTAAATGTGAATCTAACCATTTATCTTATGTTCACACCACTTAAATTTTTTAATAAAACTAGTTTAATTTCTGTGTAAAGCATTCTCATATCAACGCGTTTAAAATCTTTTATGAAATGTTCTAATGTGGAAAGTGATTTAAAAAGAAAATAACAAAGAAATCACAGGGACTAGATACATATTTGAGTTTTTCATCTTGAATCATTCTATGCACTTTCGGAGTGATACAACACTCAACATATTTAGAGGCTAGGCTTTTGTTTCATTGGGAATTTGGGATAATACAACTTTCCAAAATCAGGAACCGTTTTCCAATAGCAATTAAGGAATATTATTTGGAATGCAATGGTGACCTTTGTTTTGGAGGTTTTCATTAAGCTAGAACCTAGTCCACATGTACTGAATTATCTTATCACCTCTTTCTTTTCTTTTATATCACTTTACACATCAAAACTATTCATTTTCGTACAAAGATTGAAGTGTTATTTATTTGGAACGGTCGTAAAAGACTAATCCTTGCATTTGCAAAGACGTATTCACAATTGGCTGAATGAATGCACAAGTAACATACATTTCTTTCAACGGTGATATCAATGTAGAAACAACATCACTGTTCTGGCTAAATTATTTAATGTCTTTCATATATAATAGTCACAAAAAATCCTCTATTCCTTATTTTACCTGTGCTAGATGAGCATGGTAGAGCTGATAACTCCTCCATATCCTAATTTTATCATTAAATGTATGTTTAGTTCTTGATATCTTTTTAAGTCTAAATCACAAGTATTTATTTACTAATATATGATTTATTGCTAATTTAAGATTTACTATTATAAATTTTTTTAAATTAGCGTTGATAGATATGTAATTTGGGAATCAACACATGCATCAACCTTTCCCTAATCCACATAATTAGAGGTTTTGTAGATTTGGGCCGAAAGGCCTACTATTGTGTGTCAAAACACAGATCACCTACTACTAAATGCATTTTTGGTTTCACATATGAAATCCTCCTTTAAAGCAAAATCACATCAAAAGTGATGAAAAGACATCTAATAGTTGTGTTGGAAATTCACGTTTAACGGTTTCTAATGTGTTTCCAAACACATAAGTGTGTTAAAGAATACATCTTACGTTTAAGAATCCTGTTTTGCACTTTTCAAGGCAATTTCCAATTTCCTAGGCAACAAACATGACCAGAGTAAATGGACCTGGCTTCTCTGCTGTCCCTTTTCCAGTTGGGGTGTTGCTAGGTGCACCCAGCAAAATTGCTGGTGCACCCAACAATTCAATGAAGTACCAAAAATACCCTTCATTTAAAAAATAAAAGTAACGTAATTAAAAAAAAAAACACTTCTTCTTCCGCGCCTGTTTCTTCTTCCCCTTGCTTCCACGCTTGTTTCTTCTTCCCCGTGCACCCAACAATCTCCATTCGTGCTTCTTCTTCCCCGATATTGGCTTATTCCCTTCTTCCTCCGCGCCCTCATTTCCTTCTCCATTTCAAATTTGGTTCCCTTCATTTGAAGTTGTTGTTCCCTTCATCTGAAGTTGGCATCCTCCATTGAAGTTGTTTTTCGTGTCTTCGCCATCAAGGTTAGTCTTCTAACCTCCTCGTATCTGTTTGAATGGCGTAAATGGCCGTAGGAACCTTAGGATAGACGACATTAGTGACCTGTGGTGGTGGAGGTTGAAGACGAAGGTTCTTCCGTGAGAAGAACCTTCTTCCGCGCGTCTGAAAGTGGCTTCTGGGAACTATAGCGGAAGAAGGTGTTCTTCCGCGGGGTCATGCGGAAGAAGTGTGGAAGGTTCTTCCGCAGATTCCTGCAGAAGAAGGTTCTGCAGGATCTTCCGTGTGATCCAACGAAAGAAGGTTCTGCAGGATCTTCCGCGTGATCCAACAGAAGAAGGTTCTGCAGGATCTTCCGCGTGATCCAGCGGAAGAATGTTATCTTCTGCGGATCCCGCGGAAGATCCTGCAGAACCTTCTTCCGCAGGCTACATTTTGTTGTCGCGGAAGAACTTGCGGAAGCTTCTTCCGCAGGGTATATTTTCTTCTCGTGGAAGATCCTGCGGAAGTTCTTCCGCGGATCATGTTTTGCTGTGTATTTTGTTTTTTTTTTGCTCTTTTTTTAGATTATACCTGATTTTGTTCATATTATTAGCTAGTTTGTGTTATTTAGTTGCTATTAAAAATTGCGTTTGTATGTAAATTGAAATTATATTTGGTGTGATTTATATATGCATTAGGATGTCTAAATTGAATTGTTAGGATGTCTAAATGACTGTGTCCCTGTTGTTGCCTTTCCAAACATTTGTGGACAAAATTATAAAGACTCCACTAAACCTAAAATTTTACAACTGTGAATGTTAAAGATAGGTACCTTTTGTACAAAGCTTAAACCTCATACAAGGGCATATACTATAGACTATCACAATGTGCTTATTATATGTATGATTGGAAGTTCAAAACATAAATTTCAGTCTAAAAAACTGAGTGTTAGGGGAAGAAGAACTCCTCAAATGGAGACACGCCATTAATTATATTTTCAGTACTTGATTCTAAATTTTTGTTAGTGACATTCTATATTCTAATCCCCCCCACATATATCAGGTAAATGTGCATATGTGTACTTTGGTTAAATATTACTGACATCAATTCACGCATGACAACATAATGTAATGACAATTAAAAGTTATTAACACAAGTGATTTGATAGTTGAATCTTTTTAATTAAGATCTGGAGTTTGATCTTTGACTTGATCATTAAATCACAATTAAAAGTATAATTTATCTTAAAGTGGATTAACGAGGTGAAACAAAGATAAATTGATTTCTAAAATAAGATGTCTTAAATACTTAATGGGAATTCTTTTGATATTGAAAACAAATTTTTCTAATCTGATACCTACACAATCTAAGCACTGTTATAAGCATGAGAATTCAAAGCTAATACCATATGAGATAAGTAGAAACTGGTGAATCACAAACATGCCCATCCAATTGATTACACGCACCTTACCCATCCAATTGAGTGAAACAACATAAACTAAATTGTATTAGTCGTGAAATGATACATTTGGACACAGTGGCATTAGAATTAGATATGAAGATATATCCTTGTTAACAAAAGGCCCTACAAATTTTTCAACCATACATGCAAATAGAGGTTTGAAAACTTAATTTGACCAAATTAATAAGAAACATACAAAACATGTGTTTGAACAAATTTGTAATGACAAAGCTATGTTACCAATTATTTGAATATTTAATTTGACCGAAAAAAATAAATGTTCTTCATGATTTCAGATCATGGTTAGAACACGAGGTTTAGGTCGTGCGTTAGGAGCAGGTAAAGGTAGAGGCATTAGTGAGGATGCGCATGAGGCTGATGTTCCTCGGCGTCGTAGGCCTACTGCTTCAGCACGTAGGCAACGGGTTCGTCTGCGTGAGGACGTCACAGAGAGACCTGAGGATGTGCCTCAGTTGCATGTGTGGCACCCTCTACCCCTCACATATATATTAATAAAGGAATAAAAATTCAAATATTAATTAAAAGTATTTTTAAAACATATTTAAATACAAGCCTTTCAAATGGGTAAAAGGCTCACATTCACTTTTCTAACATTATCATAAAATTTTTCTAAATAAATAATAAATTCACTTCGGCTCAAAGAAGGTCATCTAAGTTTCATACAATTAATATAGAACCTATATCCTAATGTCACATCCTATCAGAGCGTGGTGTTCTCATGTCCTCTAGCATGAGGTTCTTCATTGTCATCCACCTATTCATCTGCTTCCCCGAACACAAAGTTCAAGATCATCACAGGATCCAAACACAAACAGCAAACCGGGAGTGAGTTATCACATTTCTAACTACTAGAGAGAAACAACACAACATATAGTAGCCAAATACAATTTACTTAGCATATCTCACACTATTTCATCACTTTTTCATTCATCAATCACACTTTTCAATCATCAATCACAATACACAAGAATCACACACTCCGATCAAGACATAATAACACATCAATTTCATAATAAACAATTAGCAAGTGTATGCAACAGTTATGCTAAGACTCAAGCCTATATACAATGTGGTACCATGTCAGTGAAAAACCTCGTCGGGTGCCTAGGAGTACATGACAAGACAAACCACACAATAGTAAGTCAAGTCACTCTCACTAGATAATATCATATGGAGACCAGTCAGGGTCACAGTGTTTTGCGAGAATGCTCCAACCATATGGGATCAACATAGGCTTAAAGGAGCACTCAAACCGTGTGACCCGCAAGGCCTACACTCCGAAGAGTCCGTCAGGGCCTCTCCCTCCTGATTCAGGTCCAACCCAGAAAACATTTTAGCACACAGACTCTATTTATGAACTGTACAAAACACACGACTCCTCAATTGTTCTCAAAATAATTTTAACTCGTCGCCCTTTAAGGGTCTTATCATTAACTCGTCACCCTTAAAGGGACTTAACATTAACTCGTCGCCCAAAAAGGGACTTAGCATCAACTCGCCGCCCTAAAAGGGACTTAACATCAACTCGTCGCCCTAAAAGGGACTTAGCATTAACTCGTCGCCCTTGAAAGGACTTATGATCGTGTGGTTGTACAATTCATAGTTCACAACTCAATGCACATATATATCTCAATCATATACATACTCAATTTATCACATACACTTAATCTCAATCACAATGGTATAATCTCAATTTAACATGTTATCACACCTCATGAATCATATACACTTTACCTATGAACTATGCAATACACACATCTACTCAATTGTTTTCAAAATCATTTTAAAGGGTCTTACAATTGTGTGATTGCATAGTTCATAGGTCACAACTCAATACACACATCTCATCTCAATACACACATCTCATCTCAATACACATGTATTTCATCATCCGTCACATGTTCAATTTATCGCATACTCACAGTTTGAATCATCATTTCATAACCTCAACATAACAATTTATACAAAAGATTTTATAACAACATGGAATGTAAAACCTCTGAAATAGTTCCTCACAATTGTATCAAAATCAATTAATCAAAACCATTGGTTAACACAAAGACATCAAGAGCACTCAAGTTTATCAATCAATTCTCATCAGGACATCAATTAATACATAGAACACAATAATATTGTATTCATAATCATAAAGAAAAATTATAATTCAATAAACATCCCAAAATACACCCAAATTTAGTTCTCTAAGGATCCCTACGCATGTTCATTCTAACTCTCAATTGCGATAAACTCATCCCTTACCTTTGAGCGGACTCACGTGTCTTCAGCTAGCGATAGTAACATCTCTAGCGGTTCCCTGAGATTCCTTCAGTTATTCTTTTGACTGCTCCGATAGAATTCCCAAACGTCAGAGAGACGGAGAAGAGATTGAAACCTCCACTTGTACTGTCTTCATGCGATTCCTTATTCTCCCTCCGCGAATATTATTTCAAAATTCCCAACGGTGGAAGTGTGCGCAATTGAATTTAGAACAACATATCCAAATTTCACAACAATCCAACGGTTAACGAAATGGGAATTGTAGTTTTACCAAGACAGCTCTGGGTTTCTGCAGGAAAGAAAAATGCTACAATGCGAGAGACATTTCTCTTAGCTCAGATGTGATATCAAAATTATCAACGGTGAGAATGCTCGGAAATGGATTTCGAACATGCTGTTTAAATTTCACGACGATCCAACGGTGAATAAGTCTAAGATCGTCATTTTTCTGAGACAAGTTTGATGGTCTGCGGGAAAAAGAGAGGGTTTTGGGAGAGGAAGACAGAAAAAACGAAATTGGTAGGCAGAAGAGGCTGAGAAGTCAGTCTGAAAACTGACCTAGCATGTCGCTATTTATAACTAGGGGTATTCACGACCTATTATTTACTTTATTTATTTATTTTTATTATTTTATAAAAAAAGAAACTCTATTTTTTCTCCATCAAATGAATAATAAAATACCCTTCTTATTTTCTCTCAAACCATTATTTTATTATAACTATTTTTCTTTATTTATTTAATTATAAAATATCATTATTCTCTAAAATTTAATAAACGAAAAAAATGGGATGTTACAGCATGAGGATGTTCCTCATGTGTCTGATGCCACCCCAGAGATGACAGGCGCCGCCGATGCTGTTCAGACAGAGGGAGTGGCTATTGATGGGAGCTTGGGGTCACCTGTTGCAGATGAGGGATTCCCCAGTGGACCACGCGACCCATCGATTTTGACCGATTTTGCTGAGCATGCCGCACACAGCATCTGGAGTGGACAGGTACGTAGTTTTTAATGTTGACTAATTACATAAAAATTATTTGTAGTTGGATTGTTTTTTATATGCACGTTATTATAAATTGTTATTCAATTTAGGAACGACCCGATCCGAAGTTGGTCTCCCACGGTAGAAAAGTAGATAAAATTGGGAGACCAACGCCTGAGATCGAAGGGTTGATTGCTGACACCGGATTGAGTCCACTGATCAGGTGTTCTGTTATCACCACTGATCCTGGACTCATATCCGCCTTCGTCGAGAGGTGGCATCGCGAGACTAGCACGTTCCACCTGCCAGTAGGCGAGTTGACGATCACGTTGGATGGCGTGGCGTCACTCCTACACGTTCCCATCACTGGCGCGTTGCATACGTTCGAGCCGCTGGTTACTTCAGACGCCATTGGTCTACTGATGGAGCTTCTTGAGGTCAATCATGAGGAGCTTACATTTGAGACCCGACAGGCTGGTGGGCCTCATGTCCGATTGGGGTGGCTTCGGGACTTGTATGAGAGCCAGTGCAGGGCCAGACGATGGGTTGTAGCAGCCTGCACGTATCTGCTCCACTTGGTGGGTTGTACTCTTTTCACCAACAAGAGTTCAACCCATGTACATGTCATGCACCTGGAGGCTTTTAGGGACCTGGCCCGGGCAGGGGGATTCGCTTGGGGAGCAGCTGTATTAGTCCACATGTACGAGCATCTGAACGACGCATCGCAGGCCTCTACACGGCAGCTGGGCGGTTATATTACACTTCTCTAGGTACGTATTATCACTGATAATTTAAATTGAAGTAGCATTGAATCTCTTTTTTTTTATTGATGTTGACTATGTGTTTGTAGTGCTGGATATACGAGCACTTTCCTACAGTGCATACATCCGTCGTTCATGATGCTTATGATAAGGGGAGCCCACAGGCATGCAAATGGCTTACGGGTAAGGCTCATATGACGGGGATCAAGGGAGACCCGTATCAGAGACGTTTGGATGCCCTGACTGTGACTGACATGTGCTGGATGCCCTATGGTGAGCACCGGGGAGTCAAGGGCTTTGACTTGATATCGTCGTACACCGGCCAGCTCAGATGGGGTCAGATTGTGGTGTACGTTTGACCTGAGCGGGTTCTTCGACAGTTTGGCTACCTTCAGATGGTCCCTCCGCCGCCGGTTTGTGATTCTTTGACGGGTGATGATATAGATGACCGGTAGCTGCATTTTTCAGACCATTTGGTGCCTTCAGGGGAGCTCTGTGTAATTCCTGGACAGGTGGCGTCAGACTAAATGGAGTGGTTTTTTCGGATATCGCACCCATTCATCACGCGGACCGAGGAGACTGTTGCACCGAGACATCCGCCTCCCCCTCATTATGAGGAGTTCGTCGAGCCACCCATCCCCGAGGTTTCAGTCGTGACCGATCTCCCTACGCATTCAGTGGTAAGCATAACTTCTGTAGTTTTTCATAATTTAAATTTTTTAAAGATGTGATACTGACTTTGTTATTTTGGCTGTGACAGGTTCACTGCAAAGGATGTCAAGGGATGGCTGAGGATTTAGGAGCGATTGCTGAGGATTTTGAGCGGGTCATCAACCTCAGGATGGTCATTGAGGGCATTGACTTACATGACATCATGACTCGTTGTCTGAAGAGAGTTAGAGGTAACGTCGCAGATGGAAGTCTTAGGCTGCGCCAGAGACGCCGCATAGATTAGGATTTATATTTTTATTGTACTTAAATTATTAATTTTTGTATTTGTTTATGTATGTCATAAAACACATTTACTTACATCATTTATGATTTATGTTTGTCTCTCTATAAATATATGGTTTGAAATTTAAATATAAACCACACACATGAATCACATTTATAATGGTATTTGAATATATAAAATAAAGAAGATAAAATAATTTAACAAGGAGATAATATTAGGAAAAGAAAAAAAATTGTCATGTTGAAAATAATGTTATTCCACTCATTCAAATATGGAAATAAAAAATAAAAATTATGACATGACAATTTTATTAAAGAAAAAAATATGTAAAATAAACTTATTGTCATGTTGGAAAAAATATGTTAAAGTAATACAATGTTATGGTCACTAAGAAACTTTAAAAAAATAATCAAAACATGTCTATTTTTTTGTTTTCAGTACATCTAGTTTTTTTAGAAGAAAAATTGATGAAAAACCATTTTGAAAGTGAGGTAAAATTAATTTATCCAAATTTGCTTTGTTATTAAAATTTAATTTGTAATTTAAATGTTAAAATTTATAACTATTCTGAAATTATATATTTTAACCATATATATACGTACAGTAAAGAATAAAAAAGTTGGTTTTGGGCCTTTTAGAAACATGCCTAAGTACCCCTGTTCGGGCTTTTTTTAAAATTATGTGGGAGCCGCTTGAGACTGTCTAGGGCCGCTATTTGGCATGTTTGCACGTCAAGGAACAAAAAAAAAAATAAAAGCAGCGCCCCGTTCCATCGAATCGCACCTCAAACCGAGGCACCAAAAATAAAAAAGTTGGTTTTCGGCCTGTTAGAAACATATAACTAGCATCAATTCAACACAAATATAACAATTTGACACACTAACACTTGTTCACGGAACAATTCATTAATTACATGAACATAAATCCAATGTAAATATAGATACATAAATATTACAAGTTCAGTGTCCGCTTAGGTCTACATGCGTTGTATTAATTGTCATTAGGCTTAAGTATTGCTGCATTCTACCTACATATGCAGTTGGCCATTGTTTTGCCTCCGGATACGCATTGCTTGACCACAACAACGTCATAGGCGGTAAGGGACAACGATCTTTCAGATAAACCTATTGTAAGTGAAATTACAATAATAACTTAAACAAACAAACCAACTCATTCAATAATTGAAATTATTTGAGTAAACGAATTTTCAATGGACCTGAACAAAATGACTACCAAACACATAACCGACGCATATCATGCAGTGCACAACAGAATCGGCCGGTGGTCGACTTCTGAGAGGAAAATATGTGAAGCTCTGTTGTCGTGACAATGATACAAGGATTACATTATATCTTGACGCAATTACATATCCCATATCCGTTATATCCATCCATTTGTCCATACTAACCTAAATCACAAAACAAATACACGTGTCACTCATGTAAACATTATTTATATAAATAAAAAGCATAAAACACATACCTTGGATAACCCATCCACGTGTAGGGACAACCTCAGCTGTTCATATCTCTCCGTGCCACCAAAGATCTTTATGTAGTCTTGCGACCATTTGCCAAGTTCTTTAATCAATTCGTTACGCATCATGGCCCAACACTCTTCTCCCATACCTAACAAAGCGGAAACTGACCGATATCCACAATTACCATCCGCTTTCACATCAACAACATCCTCAATGAAACCATGCATAAATGGCGGAAATTGATCCAGCATGGGGATCATCCTTGCTGGCTTCGATGGTTCAAAAGATGATGCACTGGGTCTGACTGAGGTGTTGCTGTTTTGAATCGAATGATAAGCATCAACATACTCCCAATAAGATGGATCACGCTTTGTCGATCTTTCACTTCTTTTCATTACCTTTTCGGGGCATCTTTCGTCTTAACCTTTGTTGGAGGAGGGCACATAGAGGTCTCATCGGGAAACGCGAATTCTCAGAGTTTACTCTTGAAGGTAACTTTCCCGTAAACATCAAGTTCCTCAAATCTTTTATGTATTCTATCAATCTCTTCCTTGATGCTCACTTCGGCCTCACATAGCCCCTGGTCTGAAAAATTAGGTCTCCTCCAGTACATATGGACTGCATCCAGTGGGATGCTGCCACCATCATACCTTTGTAGCTCGCATGCACAAGGAAGACCTAGCGTGGTTCTCAAGACACACCCACAAGAAGACAGATTGTCTTTCAAATGACGTACACGCTCAAACTCAACCTAAATTTCATTTAAAGCGTACCTTGACACCATTCCTAGAAGCCTCTTGTATAAGGTTTTCTTAAAAACATGACCAACGACATGCGTACTTGTTTCGAATGATGCTCTAATTTCAGTGTGTTGCAGCGTCATCATGTTGTTCATTGCATCCCAAACACTATAGAGGTCTCTAACGCTATTCTGTAATACCCTTTACAAAGACCAATGAGCATATTTAACCCTACATTTAAAACACACAACAGAGAAGACAAATTAATAACAATAATGTTCCAAACAATCATTAAAAGAAACTTGACTAAAATAATAAAACATTTAAATACCTATTTGTTGTTGTGTTGCCTAGGTGCATCACCTTATTTGTCCAGGCCAAGATAAATTTCTCCTTGTGTGGGACAATCCATGTCTCACATACGTAGTCAACGAACATTGGCCATGGGGAACACGCTACTTGAAACCTTTGAAGGTGTTCAGGGAACTCCTGTTCCGAAGGACAATCTACCAGGTTATCCCAACTATCCATTACGTAGTCCCAGGCATTCTTCTGACCAATTAGCGATTTGCACTTTGCCTTCACATTCTTGTCCATGTGAAACCTGCACAACAAATTCGTACACTCCAGAAACACAACTTTCACAGCATTCATCAGGGCTAGGTCTCTGTCTATGACAATAACAACAGGAAGGCGATCATTTCTTAAAAAAAGGCCTCAAAACCGTTTCAATGCCCATACAAGATTGTTCACGCGCTCACCCTCCAGATATGCAGACCCAGCAGAGAAAGTCATCCCGGTTGGTGTCACCCCCACAATGTCAAGCAATGGGAGCCTGTACCTATTTTTTTTGTAGGTACTGTCTATCAAAAAAACAAGATTACATGTGTTACATAACTTAACTACATCTGGGTGACACCAAAACAAATCACGCACCACATCTTCATCCTTCAATCTATGCCAATGAATGTATTGGTCACGTTCAAGGAGCCTCATTAGGTGTTTCATTTCAGTGTCATCTCCTCTGATTGAAGAACGATATGCACTTCTTGCATTGTAGATTTGTTTGATTGTGGTGCAACTGCTGCTGTTGTGCTCCTTCAACGTTAGTAGGATGTTTCTTGGTTTCACATTCGACTTCGTCATATCAGCAATGATATTCTTCTCATCATTTGTCAATCTCCCAGCATATGGATGTCCAACTAAGGTCTTCGCCAATTCATGGTTGTGAATCCCACATATCAGTTTCACCGCCCAACCTTCACCTCCATGCACTGGTTTTCCATGAATCAAAAAGGGACAACCACATTTTCTAGTGCCTGTGTCTCTTCTAACAAATTCTTTCTTCCTACACTTGTACTTACCGCTCCTTTCACACCCAATTGACACAAATGAAGTTCTTCCTCTGCTACCAGTATATGTATCAGACCTCATAATTACTGCAACAAAACCGTTTTCATGGGCAACCATTCGAGCCCACTTCAAAACATCTTCTCGGGTTGCAAAGACCTAGGACACAACCACGACATATTAATTTTTACACAAATCATACATTAGATCAAACAATTAAAACTGATCGACATGATTACCTGAGAAGTATTAAAAGCATCTGAACAATCAACATGTGCTTCATTCACACCACAATCTTCTTCATCTTGAAAATCCATATCAACTTCTTCGGACATCGCACTGTAATATGCCCATTGATCTTCGTCCATCTTAATTCAAAATATAACTATCACCTAATTCAACATTCAACTAAATAATTTGAACAATACAACAACCCAAAAAAATTTACAAACTATGAATATCAAACTAATTCAACATTTGACAACCTCACACAAATATTTAATCTACATATACATCAATATTTTAACAACAACCAAATTCAACTTTTAATTACATAATTTAAAAATTATAACCTACAAAGCTCATTTAACCAAAAAATACTTCAACCTAGGCAAAAAAAATCAGCACTTCAACCAACAAATATATTTTTATGTTTCACATAAATTACAAATAGAATTAACCAAAATAACATTCAAAATAATCTTAAAACTAAAAAATCATAAAACGAATTACTACACGGAAGAAGGTTTCTTCCGCAGTTGTAATGTCAGGTGTAATTTAAACAACGAAAGAAACCTTCTTCCGTGGAGTCTCGCGGAAGACGTCTTCTGCGAGACTCCACAGAAGAAGTTTTTTTCTTCCGCAGTAATGTCATCGCCGGAAGAAAATTTCTTGGATCGAATCTGAAACGCTTACACCATTCTACTACCAAAAATAAACAATCAACCATAGAAAAGCAGCTATGTACCTTAGTTGACAAATATCACACCAAAGCAGAACACAAGCACAATCAGCACGGACAAATATCGCACAGCACAAGCACCAGAATGGAGAAAACGCAGGAGAGAACGCAGAAAGCAACCATGAAATAAAAAAAACAGCTTTTTATAAAAGAAAAATGTTCAGGGGCATTTTTGGGTTTTTTAAAAATTGTTGGGTGCCCCTAGCAATTCCCTTCCAGTTGTCTCTGTGCTGCTCCTTGAAAATCACACAGTTTTAAAATTGAATCACAAAATTAAATATTAACACAACTATATGGATAGCGCAGGGACAGCTGAGAAAAGGACAGTAGAGAAGCCAATTTCAGATAAAATTGTTACTTCTGCATTGAACGAAAAGCAACATTAATACAAACACATCATAAGTGTTTTAAAGCATACCTCTTACGTTTGCATAAAAGGTGAAACCGTGGTAGGAGTAGAAAAAAGTTACATAAAAAATGTGATAAAACAAAAGTAGCTGTTGCTTTCTTGTTACTGTAGAAAATTAATTGTTCAACTGTATAAACAAGGCTAAAATGTTTTGGGTCCCTGTAAAGTTACCAAAGTATAAAATTCGTCCCTATGAAAATTTTGGTTTGTCTCATGTTCTCACAAAATTAAAATGTACTATTTCTTTTGCCTAAAATTAGGTTGGGTTGATCCCGTACCTATGTGTCATTCTCTTATTAGTCTAATTATTGTCTATTTTTTTCTTATCATTTTTTAGGTTTAAAACCTCCCGACAAATTGCAAAAAATCGCTACAAATTGGAAGATAAATTTGAACAAACAAATGTCCTAAAAAAGAAAAAAGAATGGCATCAGTTAAGTGGAAGCATAAGGAACGTTGCCCCCGAGAATAACGTTTGCCCAAAATATTTATTCTTTTGCCAATATAGAATAGCTTAGGGCCACCCACCAAGAAAGATCGAAAATCCTTTCTGTCACAATACAGAATCTACACTTGACCCACTAAATCTACCTAACCATTACAAAACATTCCAGGGATGCCAATACCAGATATACACTAGCATTACAATCATAATTGATACAAGGATAATGCAGGATTTGAAGACCAATCATGAAAGTAATTGGTGAACTCCATGGGCATTCTAGCATTGCGAGGCTGATGTTATTCTATGCATGAGGCCCTTGCGGCATTGTCGACCATCGCAACAGCATTGGCGCCGCCAACACTGGCCTCGTGTTCTTCAACAGAAAACTTCTCATCATGTCGGAGGACAACCTTCCCTACAAGCTCTAAATCACCGCCTCCAACAACCTCGAAACAATTGGTCGTTACGGCTTCCACGACCAACTCAATTTCTCCATGGTCCCGCATTCAAAGGTCAATCCTACTTGCATCGAGCTCGTTAGGCTGAGCTACGACGTCACAAGCAAGTTCGTGAGGTACTTCTGTCTCTCATCAGAGGAGAGAAGTCACCGGATGTCGAAATACCCCTCGACACTCCAACAATGACGCACAACTTCGTGATCACGGAGAATTATATAGTGATCCCCGACCATGGATGTGGAATTTTTCTAAAGTGCTTTTAGTGTGCGATGTTTACAGTTTATTTTTTTTGGGCTGCTTAGATGGGCTTCTGAATGGCTTTGGATCCAAGAAGACTCTGATTGAAGATTTTGCTTACGGAGATGTTGAAATTTGCAACTGTTTTTCTTTTCAATTTGGGGGGGGGGGGGGGGTAAAACCCCAAAAATTGTAAGAAGAGAATAGCAAACAATTGGACGAATAAAAGGGTGACATACAATTGGACGAATAAAAGGGTGACATGTAGGTGTAGGGATCAACCCAGCCTAACTCCGGACCAAAAATAATACATTTTAAATTTGTGAGGACAAAATTCAAACAAATTTTTGCAGAGATGAAATCCATATTTTGATAATTTTACAAGGACAAGAAACATATTTTATCCTATAAACAAACACAATAAAAAGATTGTTGAACAATATCCAACAAATATCGACCAATAATAAAGAATGTTACATGTGTTGGTAGCATTTCTCCCGTAAAATATTAATGAGTCTAGATAAAATACAATGTAAATGAATTTGGGCCTCAAAGACAAGCATTGTAAAAAATATGGAATTGTAAACCATTTGGGAGAGACCACTACCGAAAGCTAATACAGTTAATAATTTACAGCTTGATCTTTTCAGACCATAAACAACACGAAGCCTCAATTTCTGCCAAAAAAAAGGCAATAAGAAAAACCTCATAAATTTAACACCAAAAGGACTTTCCATATACATTTGCCGAGAGAGAAGTTATACGCCACACCGGATGCTTGAAGTGTATTGATCAACACAAATTGCTGTTTACCGTGCAGCTGTTTATTTGAAGAATCAGCAAATAAGTGACTTGAAAAGCTTTTAAGATGTGCACCAAAGAGTCTTACCCCACATTAGTTGTCATGAATCAGAGAACTTCTCTCAATCAGATGGAAGTAGTCCAAGAATTCATTTGTCCTTCAGAAGCACAAGGAGATCCTATATACCTCAACCACCGGTTTCCTGTTTTTACCGTTACCGGGGTGATGTAGAAGACCCAACCGCAACTTGTATGAGCGGACGCCCTGGAAGTTTTGGTGACTCTGGACTTGGTTGCAGAAGGGACGCCCTTTCAGGGTTTGAAAGCATGAGTTGTTGCATGTCCTTTGAAAGAACATTGAAAATGGCCCTAAGGTCTCCCTTTAGTTTCTGAGAGGTAGCCACAGAATCAATGCCACTCTTTCCAGATTGCTGCAGCTGATAAATTGCATTTAAGTTAAATAAAAACACTGAAAATAATTTTTAAAGCATAAATAATTCTATGATCAGGAGTGTAATGTCCTGTAGCACATTATGCAACAGATACTTATGTGCTGCCTTGCACATTGTTAGATTAATGTGTTTTTTTTATGTTTTATTATCTTTCTTATTTTGCACTCTTTCTCTGCTGTACAAGGGCCGCAGTCTGCACCCTATCTTTTCATATCTTGTCATGTACTTATTTCCTATTTATATATGCAAGTCTCAGTTGAGTGAGACGAGTTAAGCCCTCCAAAATATCAAGTTCATAGTTTTAACTCACATGACACGTAGTATACTACAGAACCAAACATCAATTGTTCTTTATTCAAAAGTAAAGGTATGCTTCCATGATGAAAACGTGTGGAAGGCTTTAGATATGGTACAAAATTTCATCCCAATTCACATTAAGCTTCATGGTATCCAACATACAATCTCTTTCTCATTAGCAAATAGTCTGAATCACACATGAAATCACAGAAAAATATATGTCCACTGTGTCCAGGAAAAAGTAAGGGTATACAATAGAACATTTGACAACTACGAAGCTATTCTGAGTCTTTCATTCTTAAAACAATTGAACAAGTTGGTTATAACATTTCATCTCCTCTTCCTCGTTGCCTTGTAAAAAGCGTGCAATCTATCAATATGCGAAAAGTTTTCTAATCACACTATTCTTAGTGAGCTCCAAGGTCTTCAGCTGATTCTTAATCAAGTTTTACAGCTGATTCTTTATTCTTGTATTGGGAAGCCCGAAAACCTCAAGATATTAACTAGCATATACACATTGTAATAATTTCTTAAATGAGTAAAGACTTGTATTTGCACTGTACAACCAGGTTAAGTGAACTAAAACAACTTGGCCAAGGGTACCAAATTCCGTGCTTTTAGCCTAGCACATCACCACCCAGGCACCCAGTATACTCTTTATCTTTAGGCTTCAATAAGTTTATGCCCATCATCTGTATAATAGTTTAACTATAGTATATGCATGCGCAAGTAGACATCTACAAAATACTGATTATGAACTGCAAGGGCTCGTCTAAGCTTATGCACAAATTTTTAGTCTTATTTCAGCACAGCACCTTGGTATATTTAACTGTACAAGCTTGAGCATACTAGCTTTCATCTAGGGTTGGTCCATTCATGCCTCTACCTATAATCACGCCAAGTAGGTTATAAAACTAACACTTAATAGTTAACACTGACTTGAGTTTCAGAGGAAGTACTAAGCAAAGTTTAAGTTTCACCTCACACTATGGCAGTGAAGGTTTCAGAACCAAAAGATATGAACTATGGGCCAGTATGAAAGCAGTTATTGGTTCATAGAAATGAAGCATTTAAGGCTGAGCCTCTGACCACCATATATACTCATTCAACAAGACATCAATTAACTTATCACTCTTCTAAATAGATCAAAAGTCCAGTTAGAAAGAAAATCTGTTAGTTTTGATTCTTAATATCCCAAATGTAGATATATTACTTGGCACAGACCACACGAGACTTTTTGCCCCATAGTAACATCAGCAAAGTAATTCCCAGCATCAAGGTAGAAAGAGAAATCCAACGTATAAGGTGCATTTTTCCACGGGAACAGATTAACATCAGAGCTCAGAAATGATCACTTTAAGCTTCCAACAGACAAATGGGATGGGACCAATCATATCCTTAGTCCTTATTAAAATGGTTCTGTGAGGAATGCTAACAACACAATCTTTCTAACACATATTCTACTATTTGTTAAAATTTATTAAAAAGTAAAAACTATAAAATCAGGAGAGAGACTCTTTAAATAAGAAGTGAGACCCAAAAAAAATTGTGATTTCTGTTAGATTAATATATGTTTTATGTGTTTTACATGTACCTTTGTGTTATTATTTTATGTCTGCACTACTCTTTTCTCTTTTCACTTGTTGTAACTGTTTGATCAGGGGGTTGCAGTCTGCACCTTCTCATCTCATGTACTTGTTGACCTTTGGTCTTATTATATATGTATGGGAAGTTTCAGCTGGGTGGTGAGACACTCATGCTTTATTATCAAATCTATTTCTGAACTATTTCTAATAAATTTAAACCAATAGTAGAGGGTGTGTTCAAAATTGTGTTAGAGAGTGTGTTGCTAGCATTTCTCATGGTTCCACAGATACAATAATGTTACAGTTTCTCTCAGCAAAAAGCACAATCTGGTGAAAAATGTAAAGTCAACAGCTAAATTCAAGGGTATTTTCTCTTAACAGGACATCCATGTAACAATAGCCAAAGTACAAGAATAATAATAGGCTAATAGCTTATTATAAGTTATATTAATTCAAAAGTCAGTTGTAATAGTACTTGAAAACTTATGTATCTTTTTTGTTTCTACATGTTTCACTAAATATGATCATTTGAGTTTTGTTAATATCATAGCTTCATGGTACTCAGAACCAGAGGCAATGTTCATGACCCTCACTCAAATCCTTTAGTTAATGGGAAGTCTTGTGCAAATGATATAACCTACATTATCATACAAGATATACAATATAAAAGAACAAAAATTCAAGGAAAGCAAAAGAAAAAGAGAGTTGAAAAGTTTCTTCATGCTATATGTTTGCTTTGGCACCCTTCACAAAATTTTTGCTTCCACCACTATTCAGAACAGAATCAAAGTAGACACCTCCATAATAAGGAAAAGATTACATGGAAAAGCAATTCTTATACTGTAAAATTTTGAATCTAACTCCTCACACAGCCAAAAACAAGAAAGAAAAGAGGAATATTAAAAGCCTTAGTCCATATGCAAGATTGTTCTAGGAAAATTCATGATTCAGTTATTCTTATGTCCC
The DNA here is from genome assembly GCF_000004515.6 of Glycine max. NCBI lineage: Eukaryota > Viridiplantae > Streptophyta > Magnoliopsida > Fabales > Fabaceae > Glycine > Glycine max. The sequence goes on from NC_016091.4 coordinate 32,837,024, forward strand.
CAGATGTTGAACAGAAATATTACAGAAATCAACCCAAACAAGTCTTTGGAATGCTATGAAACCTGAGCATCCACACAACTCAAGCAAATATGGATGAAAAATTAACTTCCCTGCTCCTAATGGTAGATCAATATTTGATGACTTTGTGAAACCTAAATGCAAAATGGGAAAAGCAGGAGAAGAGATCAAACAGTTATCATATGCTTCTGTTTGAACTTGAGCATCAGTCTTACTCTATTAGTTGCCTTTCAATTTGACTATTTGTCTAGTTGGATAAAACATCACATAAATAAAAATAATAAAGTCCCAGTAATATAATATTCATAACCCAGGATGTATTATGGTAGGCATTAAGTCCTTTGCAAATGTGAATAACAAAAACATCATCACATCATCGATCCACATCATTAAGAATAATGAACTGTTATATGATATCACAGCTAGGTTCTTCTTGAGAGAGGAATAACGAAAACCCGTGCTCCACCAGGGACAAATAGGTCCCTGGTGGACCTTTCTGATTGTCTCCCGTCTTCCGGTGACTGTTTCTGCTCATCGTTCCACTTTCCAGTGATTTTTTTGTTTTTCTGGCAGCCGCCACTGCTGCCACCAGAGCTCCGGTGACCTTTCCGTGCGGTGCCCCATCACCAGCATTGTCATCCACTGATCTACACGATGGTGGTGGCGATGATCTCATCAGAGCTTCAATGCTCTTTCACACGCCCTTCCTTTGCACACCAAACAACATTCTTCCTTTGCGCACCTAACCACATTTGAGCACCCAACTGTTCCGGCATGCGGCAGCACATCCAGCCATATTTCCAGCCTTTGTTTCCGGTGCCAGGGTCCCTGAACTGAGGCACACAAAGCCCAGTCAGTTTCGGGCCATTCCGGGACTGTTTTGTTTGTCGTGCCTTATTTTTCACACTTTGTTTTAATCACGTTTTGTGTTTCTGTTTTCATTTAACATGGCTCATGCTGGTTCTTCCCCTCTTCATGGTAAACAGTGCTGTGCAGCTGCTCTGCCTTCTTTTGGTAGACTTTTCGACACCTTTTTGCTGCTCTGCCTTCGTTTGGTAGACTTTTCAACATTTTTTTCTCTAAGGTCACATTCAACCACTATAGCCTATCGCCGAAGACTATCACGTCATCCACATGCCCAGCCAACTCAAACCACCGCTGCACGCGACCCTATGCAGGGGCCCTGGTGTGTGAAGTTCATGCACACGATGCATGACACATCTTCGGCCAGGGTCACATTGATCTTCTCTCCCTCCGGCTCAAGGCATCCCATTTGGATCTTTGTGCTTTTTTCACGGGTGAACAGTACCCATTGTCATCGTCAAAGACTGTCACACCATCCACGTGCACAGCCAACTCAAAACACCGCCGCACACGGGCCCATGCAGGGCCCTGGCACGTCAAGTTCACACAAAAGACATGTGACTCGTCTCCAGCAAACTGTCTTTAGTTTCTATTTGGTTGACCACATTTGTAACAAGCTTGATTCATGTATATGCTCAAGCTTGAGGGGGAATGTTAAAATTACATATTATTCTGTTATTTATGATTAGATAGTAATTAGTGATTTAGTCCTTATTACTCATTAGTCATTATTAGATTGATTCTATGTAATCAATACTGATCCTATTTGCTCATTATAAATAAAGGCTTAGTGTGGTCATCCTTGACACACAACATTACACAGTAAAACAAGTTTATGAAAACAACAACTAATGAAATATATATGGATACAGCATGCTTTATTCATGATGGGCAAAGATAAAGCCTTGGTCAACCAACAGCATACATTTATTTAAGGATCCTAGGAAAGCAGGTTACCTGTATTTCTCTGAGGAGAAGTCTCTCTATGACATTGAAGGAGTCCACAATTTCCAATTCAGATAGTCTAGAAATAAGTTGTTGTATGTCGGTTTTCATTCTTGCTTGTCTCCATAATCTATCTTGTTCTTGTTCCGCAACAGCACGCCTTCTCTGAAACCATGGCAGAAAGTTGGGTCCATTCAGGAATCGCCTGATGAGAGCATTCAAGCAAATCATGTGAAGATCATAAATCTAAAAGGAACTGCAAATTTATTGCAAAGTCATAATGTAAAATACTATATTACAAAGAGGTTGGTGACAAATGGAAGTACATGATGATAAAAAGAGCAAACAAAATTGTTACCTGTATAAGTCAAGCCAGTTAGATTTCATTCGCTTTAATATAAACTTCCCTGGACCTCTTGCTGATAAACTTGCAAGAAATTCATCGGCATTGAATGGAGGTAGAGAAGGAGGATCTACATAAGGAGAAGATCCTTCTAATGGTGTTGAAGTCCTAAAGTATGGGCTAAAAGGAGCCAAAAAGTTTGTTGTGAGCTCCAAGAAGTGTCTCCGTAATATCTCATTATTCACAACTGACATTGACTCTTCAACTCTTGGTGACACCCCAGCATCTATAAGCCTATTTAAGATAGAAGTATCTGGCTTAGTTGTCGCAGAATATATACTCCAAATGGCTTCCTTATGTTCTGTCATGAGACATAGAGGGCCATCTCTCCGCAGCCTAACCGCACTCAATAAACTAGAAGGAGAGAACTTCTTTAGGGAAAGTTGTTGAAACCCAAGACCTTCTGGTCTGCCAGAACCTCTGCCAGTAGAAGACCTAGTTGTAAGGGCAAGCCTGTTCGAATTAAGAGGAGGACTTCCAACTGAGACAATGTGTGGGATGTTACGCAGTGCTTTGAGGAAGAACACGTTTGTCACCCCTAAAATCATCGGGGGGAAAGCTTGGCCTTCTTGGATTGAGTTTAAACGTGCAAACACTGGGTCATGAATGGTAAAATAGGGACGGAAATCAACACTGCAAAGTAATGGAGCAACCAAACTCACAAGACTAGCTACAGCCTCACAACATTGGGGAGGTGTGGGGGCAATGATGAGCATCGGTTCACCAATGAGCAACAACTCCCACAACAGCCAAAGCTGCAATAGAATCCCTCGGAACGATCCAAAAATATCTGAATCATGAAAAAGACCTTGTGGGACTGGCTGACTATTAGGAACAAAAGGTGCCACAGAAGAAGCACCCTCTTCAAAAGACAATTCACCTTCTACAGGCAAACCGTGAGCAGGTGGCAAGTTCACTTTAAGGGTTGCATTTCCAATAGGAAGATCCATCACCTTACCAGGAAGGGGAGCAGGCCATTTTGAAACATAAGCAGCAATATGCTCCAATGCTTTCTTACCAATGTCAAAAAACAAAGGACCTACAATTTGCAACAAAGGTCTAAACACACTTGAATAAGGACTATAAGACAAAATGACCACGGACTTCTGCTCCCCACCACGCTTTAACCGCTCATCGTGTCTCTGCCTATTAAACACATAACCATACAAGAATTTAGAAGCATTGCTACTATCAGCGACACCCTTTTCATCTAGGGACTTCTTAAGGTGCCTGTGAATTCGGTAAAAGAAGATACAATCGTGAATGCTGGATCGGTTTTGGTTTTGGTGCTGTGAAACGGAATCAGGAAAGGAACTATAAGCAATTTCAAGCTCCTCATCATGGGAAAAACACCCCTGTGGATAACACTCTTCTACAAGCTGGCCCTGTTCAAGATCAAACCTTATAGCACAAAAGGCAACAACCCATCGTTGCAATGATTCTGAATCAACACTCGGACTCACTTCTGTTCTCACTGAAAACGAAGGAAACCTACTCATATCTTCCAAAAAACTAACACAACAATTGCATACAACAACCCTAGCTTCATACTACAAAAGCAGCATCGTCACATTCATTGGCTAACCAGGCTTAATTTCTGAGAGACCCAAATGAAAAGGTCGAATTTTGAGAATTGGGTTTTATTCTAAAACGCTAAAAGTGCAAGAAATTTATGCTACAACCCAAGCACAACCCTGCTTAACTACTTCGTGTTACTTTGGTTAGCAAATTACAGGCTTCCGCAAGATCCAGGGTTTGAGGGCAATGTAATTGGGAGTGGGGAAGCGAAAGAAAAACCAAAATGATTGATTGATGAAGATCTGGGAAATGGATACCTGAAAATGTGAAGGGTTGGCTCCAAATCCAATTCAAGAAATTGTGTAACAAGTGTAGGAATTGAAGGATATGACCTACGGGAGAAGAAGTGGAATATGGTAATTTGAGAATTTATGAGAAATAGAATTTGATAGAATTAGTTGGATTTACAGAAAGGACATGTCTGCTTCCAATTTTCAATTCCAAAGCCAAGCAGCCTTTTGTTGGGAAAGCAAGTAGCTAAAAATTTGGAAACGCTTTTTCGTTTACAAGAAAAACATTAAAATTTAGTCTTATATTATTTAGTAATGTTTTATTCAATAATTTTAATTTGATATATATATATATATATATATATATATATATATATATATATATATAATAATCAATAATCTAACTATAATAACAAATTTAAGAATCTAAAACCAAATTCGAATTCCACGTGGCGAAGTGAAGTTTTTAACAGTTAAATTGTAATTTTAATTTCTTATAAATTTTAAATGATTTTTTTTATTTATAAATCAAGAAATTTAACCATTTTATTTTTTAGAATAAATAATTTTATTTCTTCCGCTTATGTGACATGAAATTAAATAATATCAAAAATTAAAAAAAATTTAAAATATGAATTCATAATCTTTTATTTAAAAATAAGATAATAAACAACTAAAACACTATTTTTATTTAATTAATTTATGAATACTATTTTATATAATTTAGTTATTAATTTTTTTGAATTATAAAAATTTATGAATTAAAAAAAAATAATTATAAATATTTTTAATTTTATTTTATATCATTCTAAATTTGATCTTATTTCATTATAATTTTTTTTTAAAAATTACATAAACTAATATATATTATTTATAAAAATTATTTTATATAATTTATACAAATTATGAAATTTTGAAATAATATTTAAATAATTCAAAAATTAAAAATTAAAAATGTATTACTTTTTATAATTAAAATAAAAACTTGTATTTTTTATATAAAAATAAATTTGCTTAAATTTTTAAAATTTTAAATTACATAAAATAATTTATATATATACAATTGATATATTAATTTATGTAAATTACTTGATTTATATAATTTTTATTAAAAAACTTATTCACTAATAAGTTTCCTAAAAAAATTAAATATTAAAATTTTATAATTTACATAATAAGAATAACAATAATTGACATATTAAAATAAATTTCTGTATGTATAATTTCTATATTAATTCATGTAATTATATTTATATATATAATTAGAGAAAAATAATCTATATGTTAAAATTAATTTATAAAACAATTTTTGTAAATAATTTATATATTAACTTTTGGAATGTAATTATAAATTGGTAAAATTAAAATAAAGATATGTATACTGTTCAAAATAAAATATATAATATAAAATTATAAATATTTATATATTAAATGTTTTTTAATTTTTTAATTTTTATAATTTGTAAAAATTAATAACACTTTAACAATGATACATATAAAATAGTATTTATAAAATAAACTAAATAAAATTAACTTAATTACATGAGTATCATGTCAATTGCTTACATAAACATTAGGTTAGCACAAATAGATCATATTTAAATCAACATTTGATCAAGAAATGATCCAAATTATTTATTCTAAAAATAAGGGGACTAAATATCTTGATTTACAAATAAAAGAATCAAAATTGAAGATTTGAAATTATAGAAGATCAAAATTATAATTTAGCCTAATTATTATAATAAATATAATTATGGTTTGGAACCAAACCAAATAACTTCAAAACATCAAATGATAACAAGTGACATCCAAAAGTGTGACTAACAATCATCAACTTGTGAAATTCGAATTTGTTTTTGAATTCTTAAATTTATTATTATTATAGATCACACTTTTTATCTTTGATTGTAATTACTATAAATAAATATTTTTTATTGTCTTTAATTGAATAATTACTTTTATTGAAAATTCAATCGAAATAAATTTTAAAATTCAAATATGAGCAGCAAACTTTAGCTATTAAGACATATTAATTGGATAAATTTGGTTACGTAAAATAAAAGAACCTATATAATAATAATCCTTATAATAAATATAATTATGGGTTGAAATTGAACCAAATTACTTTATAACTGAATCAAATAATTACGAAACATGGATTAATAACACATGTCATCTGAAGGCCTCAGTAGCAACCTTACTTTGCCATGTGAAATTTGAACTTGTTTTCGATTCTTAAATTCATTATTATAGATTACACTTTTTTATCTTTAGATGTAATTACTATAAATAAAGTATTTTTATTATCTTTAATTGTAATAATTACTTTTATTAAAATTCAATCAAAATAAATTTTAAAAAATCGAATATGAGCAGAAAATTTTAGCTATTTAAGGCATATTAATTGGATAAATTTGGTTGCCTAAAATAAAATAACATATATACTGATGATCATAATGATTAGGTTAAATTGTAATTATAATATCATATTTTTAAGTCAAGATATTTAGTTTCTTTATCAGTTAAATTGTACCTGTAAGATTCGAATTTTTAAAATTTATTTTGATTGAATTTTTAATTAAAGTAACTATTAAATTAAAGATAATAAAACGGATTTATTTATAGTAATTACAATTAAAGATAAAAAAAGTGTAATATATGATTTGATTAGAAATGTGATTTTGAAAATAAAAAAATATCAAATTTCTTTCATGAGTGATTTTGGAAACAGTATATAAAAGGTTGTATATGAAGGTTGTTATTTCATTCTCTGCGGTATCTGGAAAATAATCAATTTCATTCTATTTAAAGGTGATTTTTTTATCTCATGCTCCTGAGGCTTTCTTTTTATCTTATACAATTTATTCATCTCTTCTAATTTACTTGGTTTTATGGGTTTTTTACTAACTAATTTTCTAGGCTTCATATTTTCCTTCACGAAGCTTTTGCAATTTGAGAGTAACACATCGAATGGGGATTATTTATTCTTTTTCAATTATTTATTTGATATTTTTAATCATCTCTTTAATTTTGTTGAGATTATGGGTTTTACTAATTTTTAGAGGCTTTTATCCCCTTCACGCACTTACAATTTGATATATATAGATAGAGTCTTGCTTAATATGTTCGACTTAACTTACAATATTAGTGCCCAGTTTTGTGTATAAAAAAAAAAGTTCTTAGCGATGACAATATGATAAATTTGGTGAGAAATAAAATGAGGCGACTGGAAACCAATATATCTTATTATTTCTTTTATTCTTTTTATATGTGTTTCCTTTCCTTATTTTACTTTTTTCTAATTGTCGTGCAATATTTTACATTTGGTTTAAAGTATAACATTATTGTTGTGAGTCACCAACCAAAAAGAGTAGAAGAGAAAAACATTGGACTGTCTTAGGGAAACAATGGAGAATCATACACAAAATATTGTGTGTATTAATTGGTTTTGTTGAAATAATTGAATGAGCATTAGTTGATTTGAATATATATATTTGTTATAGTTAAAGTTAATTTAAAAATTTGATTATTAGTTAAAATAATTTATACGATAAAGGATCTTTCACTAAATAATGAATTAATTTTTTAATATATATTTTGCAAAAACGTAGTAAGGGAAATAAAATCCTTTAATTGAATAATCAATTTGCATAAAAAAAATTGAATAATCAATTGAAATACTTTAAAGTTATCGGATAGGTAGTTTATTACAAAATTTTGAATTCAAAATAAGAATAACGTGGAGATTTAACTTTTACAAAATTAAAGCAATAAAGTGCTATGAATAAGTTTAATTAAATGAAATTAACACCTGATTCATTTTCCATTTGAATGATCATTTTGTAATTGTTAATTTTGATGTGTAATTTTCCATTTAATTATTATGAGTACAAAAATGAATAAACAATGTTTAATACTATATATTTGAAAATACATATAAAATACGTATAAAAAATATGTTTTCAAATATAAAATAATAATTAATATGGATATATTAGTTGGAATAATTAATACAACTAATTTACAAGAGGATAATTTGAAAATCTTAATAAAAAAAAAGCAGTCTTTGTGCCCAAATTAAACATAATATGATGAATTAACTTTTACTGTTCAATTTTGATAAAACAGATAAATAAGACTAACTAAACATCATCACATTTATACATCTTTATAACAATTTATTTAAATGAGAATTAACTTAAAAATCTTCAAAAGTGATATCATTTTTAAATAAATAAAAAAATCCATGGCTCTAAACATAAATTGCAACGTTGATCCAACAAAAAAAATGAAACATAATTTTGACAATTTTCAAAAGGAATTATAGAAGAAAACCACCTCGAAGAAAAATAATTGAATGTATTGGGCAAAACGAATATATATATATATATATATATATATATATATATATATATATATATATATATATATATATATATATATATATATATAAAAGACAAGTTTATAAAAGAATACCTAAAATTTTAGTAGTATACCATTTACCAATAATTATTCAAAAACTTTGGTTCTATAATTTTTTTTTCACCCATGATTAATACGTCTCATGCCTATAAACTAAAATTTAGAATATTTAAACTCCAACACTAAAATATACTTTTAACGTCGATTTTTTTTCAATTTTTAATATCAATTTTTATCTGATATTGAAACCATCGATATTAACAAACTCCAAGTTAATATCGATTTTTTGAAAATTGATGTTAACATACAATATACAACATCCATTTTTTAAGAAAAACTGATGTCATATTGTAAACAATAAATAAAAAAATGTAAAAAATGCAAAAACAACATTAGGTTTTCTAAAAACCAAGGAAAACCGATGTTGTTAGGTGCACAACAACATCAATTTTTTTAAAAAATCAATGTTGTGAGTGTGCCATGACATTAGTTTTTAAAAACTAATGTTTTTTTTCAATTTTATTTAACATCCTGTTTGTTTTTTAATGTTACTCAAACCTGCAAATTTAAAAACAGGCCATTCAAGTAGTTGCAATGTACAAATTTTTATATTACTATTGAATAATTACTATCAATTATAAGAAATGGTTAAAGAAAACAATAATGCTAATACATAAAATCATCTACTATAACCGAATCTAATTAAACATAAGTATATACAATTGTAAAATTTCTTAAACACAATTTTCATTTTTAACTTTGACATAAAATCTTGTCCACTGAATGCGAATTGCCTTTAATCTCTCTGGTTCCAATGGTCTTGGATCATTAAAATACTGCATGATATAATAAAACATAACTTAATCAATATAAATAATAACAAGCATAACAAATGAAATTAGTTTTGAAGTATACAATTACCATTTCTCAATTATGCTTGAAACCTCTTATGACTATCATTGACATCCAATACATCATAATAGTCGCACTCAGTGCTTCTGTGAATGTATGAATACATGATTTTGATTATGTCAAAGAAGAATCAAACAAGGTTGCTTCAAAGGATAAGCATTGCTTCAAGATTAATACAAGGTTGTTTCAACAAACAAAGCATTGCTTCAAGATTAACTCAAGATCAAGTCTTGCCTCAAAATAAAGTGTTTCTAAGACATCCAAGGCTCTCGTAATCGATTACCAGGCAATGTAATCGATTACCAGAAGACAATTTTGAAAAATAGCTATTAAAAGGGGTTTTTAATTTGAACTTTGAACCTGTAATCGATTACCTGATGTTTGTAATCGATTACCAGCAACAGAACTCTTGAAATTCAAATTCAAAAGTCATGACCCTTCAAAATATAACTGTGTAATCGATTACCAGAAACCTATAATTGATTGCTAGTGAAAAATTTCAAAAAAAGCTTTTTGAAAAGACACATCTCTTCAAACCATTTTGAAAAGGCACGAAGGGCCTATATATATGTGTGTCTGACTTCAAAAAGTAAGAGAGAGATATTCCAAGAGAACTTCATTGTCAAATGCTCTCTCAACAACTCTTGGGCAAAAACATGCAAATCTATTGAGAGTTCATCCAGGAACTTCAAATTGTATTATCAACTCTAAAGGAGAGAAATCTTTCTGTTCTTCTCAGAAAGTCAATTGTAATCAAGAGATTGGTTGTCTCTTGAATTGTGGGTTTCTTGAACACAAGGGAAAGGGATTCCTTGGGTGTTTAGAAGTTGTAAAAAGGATTTTACAAAGATAGTGAAAAATCTCAAGTGGGTTGCTTAAGGACTGGACGTAGGCACGGGAAGTGGCCGAACCAGTATAAATCGAGTTTGCATTTCTCTCTTCCTTTATCTTATTTATTTTATTGCAATCAATTTTGTCTTTCATGTTTAAAGAACATTATTAAATTGATTGTTGCTTTTTCTTCTACATTCTGAGTCTATCATTTAGAAGGCAATCAAAAGTTTGTTAGTGAGAAATTTTGAAACTTAATTCACCCCCTTCTTAAGTTACTGAGGCCACTTGTTCAACAGCTTCCTCTTTACTTATTACACTAAATTCAATAAGATATTCAAAGTTAACTGAAAATTAGTGTACACAATAACAAAATGTAATTTTTAAGACATCAACCATTGCTTAAATGACTTACTTTAACTATAATCCATTTAGCAGTAGCCTTGGATTTACTTCCTTGAATATCGTTGAATCCTTTCAAAGCACTGGTTAAGAGAAAGATGCATGCATATTGTACAATTTTAAAATATTGATGTCAAATACTAATGATAATGTAAATGTCTTACAAAATATAACTAACCTATTAATAATTCCTTTCGAATAGTTGTCAGGCTTATCGTGCAATGAATAGAACCAGACGACAACATTGTCTTTAGGACATATAACGACCAATTGCTAATGCGCACTACATTGGAGAATATCAAGTTATTATAGTGTATACATTATTTAAATTGATTTGTTCAATTTTACTTTCCCATTCAAGTAGGCTCCTAGGTAGACATCTCTTTGGGAATTCTGCATCCATTTCTTAATATAATCCTTTGATTCAAATTGTGATTGCCCAGATCTCTGTATGGACTTTGGCTCGAGGAATTCATACACAGAGGCACTCCCCGCTCGCATTCTTATCTCAGTCATATGCCTATTGTTGTTAAAATAAAGTAAATTATGCATCAATTTAAAACAATCAGTTAGGTAATAGACAATAATGTAAAGTGACTTGCAGAATTCACATTTGTATAACAGAGATGCTAAGACATTGATCACTGTGAGCTATTTCAGAAAGATCTTCATGCTTTATGTGCAAGGGGAAGTTATCATTATACACCCCAAACACAATTAAATCCCACGACACTTCGAAGGCTCGAGGAAAAGTTGTAGGATCGTTAATGTCATCTGGTATAGGGGATCGTCATCAAGTTTCAGCCTATCTATAGGTATTCATAGATCCCTCAGCTCGTTGTTTATCCTACACAGTTAATAAACATAAGTCAATGACAATTACAACTTTATTTGTAACAAATCCTTTTTTAACAATAACAAACACAACAAAAGGAAATACCTATTCTGAAAAAGGTTCTACAAGATGTGTCGCCCAAGCAAGGAAGGTGTTAAGGGCTTGCCCCACTAACTAAACCTCTTGAGTGGGTACATGGACGTGAGCATCAACATTTCAAACTTCCTCAACACCGACCTTCACTTGATCATTGCCCAAAGGAACATTGTGGATAGTTGTCGGCCCCTCATAAACTCGTCCAAGGGTAACCAGGTGGGGAGGATTGTCATCAACATACAACCCATATTTGTCTAATTCACCCTTGTCTGGGTCCGGCCTCGAGGGATTGACACAGCTTCCCTTTGTGTTGACACGGGCAGCAAAAAGACCAACCTTAGACTCAGGAGCCTGTACAAGTCCTTGTGATTGCATTTAAGATTGCATCTAGGATGACATTTGGCTAAAGGACAACATTAGTTGTCGAGTCACTTTATCAATGATCGAACTATGTATGGCAAAACTTATTATGCTCTTTCAACTCGTTATTCTTGGTCATTTATTGGTTATTTCCTTTACTAAGGCTTCGTAACGAACTATGTATGGTAGAACTTCATTACTGTTATTCAGTATATACAAATGAGCTTATTGCAATTCCTTTAGACCTGTAGTTATAACATGTAGCCCTCGTGAAGACTTACCTCCCACTCTCTCGTCATGCTAAGACTCGGGAAGCCCAAACTGGTTTTGCCTTTTCAATGTCCTCTGAACAAAATTCAATAGCTTTTTTTGCAATGTACCTTGCAACAATGGATGCTTTAGAATGGGGTAAATTCTTTGTATACCCTTTTAAGATCCTCATGTATCGCTTAACCGAGTACATCCACCGTAAGTAAACAAGATCACACAATTTAATTTCCCTCACCAGATGAACAATTAAGTGAACCATGATGTCGAAAAATGAAGGAGGAAAATACATCTCAAACTGACACAAGATAATAACAACCTCGTTTTCCAAGTCATCTAACTTTACAAGGTCAATGACTTTCCTACAAATGGAATTGAAGAAAAAGCACAAACGAGTTATGGCAAGCCTTACTTTGCTAAGCAAAATGTCTCAAATCGCCACGACTAACAATTGTTGCATAAAGACATGGCCATTATGAGACTTTAAGCCAAATAATTTCATATCTTTCAATTGCACAAGGCTCTAAATATTTGAAGAGTATCCTTGTGGCACTTTGACACGACACAAACATTGAAAAAAACTTTTCTTCTCCTTTCTTGACAAAGTATGACATGCTAAAGGCAAGTATATTTTCTTACCATCAAACATTGGATGTAACTGGTCCCATATACCCATTTCAGCTAGATCTTGACAAGTATTCAAACCATCCAGATCGGACCAGTATGGAAGATCAAACAATATCGACCTCTTCTTCCATATGCAAGTTTTACTTTTTTCTTTCTTTTGGGTTTTTTCGAATATAGTATTGATGTCCTTAACTTTCTCAAGAGCCTGCTAACCAGTTAATGCTATTGGCATTATTTCATGCTCTTTACTTCCATTAAAAGCTTTATTCAATCGGCGGTAAGGGTGATAAGGTTTTAGAAAATGTCAATGTCGAGTGTATACTGCTTTTCTTCCATGTTTTAGTTGTATGTAGCTTGTATCTTCTTCACATATAGGGCATGCACGATGGACCTTAACACTACATTCACTAAAATTTTCGTATACTGGAAAGTCATTAATGGTACAAAATAGCGTTGCACACAACATGAATGTCTCATTTCGATACTCATCAAACACGACAACCCCCTCATCCCACAATGTTGTCAAGTCTTCAATCAAGGGACTGAGATAAACATCAATGTCATTTCCTAGCTGTCTTGGGCTCGATATCATCATTGACAACATCATGTATTTTCGCTTCATGCACAACCAAGGAGGCAAGTTGTAAATTACTAGCAAAACAGGGCACAAATTGTGCCGAGTACTTAAACTGACATAGGGATTCATTCCATCAGTGGCAAGTCCAAGCCTAAGATTTCTTGTCTCTTTTCTGAAATCCGAATACAAACGATCAATCTTCTTCAACTAGGAGGAATCAGCTGGATGGCATAGCATTCCATCATAGTTTGTCCCATCTGCATGCCATGTAAGATCTTTTGTGTCATTTCCATTAGCAAACAAACATTTAAACCTTGGAATGATTGGAAGATACCATAACACCTTCAATAGGGGGCCTTTCTTTGTGCTTTTGTTACTGCTACACTTGTCATCATCCTTCACTTTGTACCATGATACCCCACACCTGGGACATTTCTGCATTTCTTCAAACTCATGTTTGTACAGTATGCAATCATTAGGGCATGCATGAATTTTCTAATACTGTATACCCATCGAACCCAGTATCTTCTTCGTCTGATAATAACATTTTGGCAACGTGTTTTCCTCTAGAAGCATATCTTGCACTACCTAAAGCAGTAAAGTGAAGCTTTTTCCACTCCACCCATATATGGCCTTGACATTAACCAGACTTAACACCACTGACAACAACGTCATAGACTTCTTGCACCCTGGATACAAAGGCTTCTTTGAATCACTTTCCAATGTATCATACATAGGGGCATGTGCTTGCTGAAAAGACTCTTGTCTAAGATCACGAATAATATCATCTAATTGATCTCCCATTTCTACATCAACCGGTTTAGTTTGGAACCATCTTTGCATGTCTGTCAATTCACCATGCCATATACATGTCGTATAATTCTTCTTAATCCCATCACATAGTAGATGTTTCTGTATGTCTTGTAGTATTGATCGTCTCCCGTTCAAATAGTTTATATAAGGACAAAAATATTTTCCATTCTCATCTGGTCGACTTCTTTTGAATGCGAATTCCAAGAAATATTCAACGCCTTCCTCATACGCTGGGCTCATGCAACTTTCCTTCATCCAACTTCGATCCATCTAATAACTCTGTGATACTCACAAAGTTTATTGGATGCATGAAAACCTCACTTTTTTCATTTGAGGTGTGACCCTATCTCATTTAGAAAGACATTTTTTTTGTAGTAGATTCATACATGAAGGTTAACTTTCTTTTCTTATATTTGACAAAATTTCGGCAACATTTCGCATTAATCTCTAAGTACACAACAAGAAAGCAGTGACATGAATTCCACCACAATCCAGTATGCACCCAAAGAACAAAGTGAAATGCACTATACTAAAGTTTCATCACATTTAAGAAAATAAAGGTAACCTGTATGTATGAATCTACTATAAAAAATGACTATTCCCAAACTGTCCAAACGGACAATTCAAGATTAAATACAACGATTAATCCAAACTATCCAGAAGAATCATTGTATTGAATTTCAAACGGGAAACTAAGGTTCAATCATAATGAACATTAATTGTACATAAAACAACACTACTACAAAAATCATTTTTCACGATGTTGCTTTTACATCGGTTGATAAAAAACTGACTTAGAAAGAAGACAGTGACATTTTTGAAATTAAATTCAACAGTTTTACGACGGTTTTACAAAAACCGCCTTAGAAAGTTGTCATTCTAAGGCGGTTTTGTAAAAACCGTCTTAGAATA
This sequence comes from Glycine max, assembly GCF_000004515.6. Lineage (NCBI taxonomy): Eukaryota > Viridiplantae > Streptophyta > Magnoliopsida > Fabales > Fabaceae > Glycine > Glycine max. The sequence continues at coordinate 32,852,119 of NC_016091.4, forward strand.
TTTTGCACCCATATATATATATATATATATATATATTATTTCTCTTTCTCCTGTGGGACTCCTTAGAAGAACCCTAGGCCACGATTATCACCTACATTGAGGGCGATCTACGTGATCCCAACGATTCCAATCCCAGATCCAAACAACGGAAGCTTCTGGAAGCAATCGTGAATCTATTCCCCTCGAAGAAAGTCGTGTTTCCGATCCACTTCCTATGCTGCCTACTCTGTTGCGCGAGAATAAAACAACAACGTGATGATTCCTCTCTCCTTTACACAACGTCGTTCTTCTTTCTCCTCTTTTCATCGACAGGGGAGACACGATTCTCAGAAACTCGGAAGCGGTTAATACTTTGATCCTCTTCCTTAACCCTTCCCTCTTAAAAAATTTCATGTCACAATGCGGACTATACCTTATTTTCCAAACACCACTCTCTCATGAACGCGCTTCTGATTCTTTTTGTTTATGTGAACTCCTTGTGCAATCAAAATTCCAAAATGATGTCGTCATGGCAAGTGGTGAAGCATGCCAAATAAAAAACCACTGTCAAAGACCCTGTCACCCCCGACGTCCTCAAATTGGTGAAATCCGATTTCAATCTTTCGTGAAATCTGAGTTGAATCTTTTATTGAATTTTGTTTCCTCTCTCTCTCTCTGCAGACTCAAGATAAGTTCGTTTTCAAGCCGAATGATCCTACCTCGAAAACCAAGCTTGATGTGGAGTTCAGATTTATTCAAGGTACTTACAAGTCCTTAAACTGATTATTAATTGCATGAGCATTTTTATTGATATTGCATATGCATGATTTTGATTGTGTCATTTTTTTTGGCTCTAATGGCAAATATTTTAGGTCATAAAGTCACTAAAGAGGGATCAAAGAAACCAGCATGGCTTAATCTTATCCATGCACATGTTTTTCTATTTTTATTCTTGCGGCTCTTGTTTACATTTGATGTGCAATTTATGTTGCCTTAGTGTTGTGTTGGTTCCATATATATATATATATATATATTGCTTTATGATTGAGTACTGTTCATTTGAATTTTCAATGCTTTTGGTTCACTAAGTAGTACTACACTTAACATGCTCATGTCTCTTCCTTTTTATCTAAATTTTTATGAGTATTACAATGTGATGTTCCAGGGAAGTTATAGAGACAATGAAATTGCTCTCTGGGGTACTAGAATCAACAAATCCACTGAAATTGGAATCACTTTTCAGTAGGCTTCCAAATATGTTCAACATAGTCATCCTTTCTATTGATGGATACTTTGGCCAAGTAGATGTCCTAGGATTGCCAGACACTGGAGGCTAGGTGGGAATTTCTCCTATTCAATGATTTCATTTAAGAAAAAGCTATGCAGTCAAAAACTTTGTTCCTAAATCTTTTAATGATGCTATTTTGTCTAACAACCACTCTTGAATATAGTTGAACATGGTCAAAAGTATGACATTTTTTTTTTGGTTTTGTAACACTACTCTTTATTGAATAACTTTGATGAGGCTGGGGCTTCCTTTTTTTTTTTAGCAGGTGGTATATATTCTTGATCAAGTAAGGGCCTTAGAGGAAGAGCTAATCCATAAGATTGAGCTGCAAGGCATTGACGTGAAGCCTCAGATTCTTGTGGTAAGCTACTACGTACTAACTACTAATACAAAAAATATAAACTCGGATGATAGTTTTTAATTATTTTAATTTTTTGTTATTGCTGTGCAAGATTATAGGCTTACACTCTTTTATGTATTGTTATTGTTGTGCAAGATTGATGCATGTTTGATAATGACATGTTGACTGGTAATAAATGACATATCCATTGTCTACATGCCGTGTTTTGTGATATTTGGCTCAGTCATAGGTAAGAATACAACCAGTGTACTGTGTAATTGTTTTCTTTCTTTGATATTTTCCATTTCTCAATACAATTGCTTTTTTTTAGGATTGAATTTCTTCACAATGAATGACTACAACATCCAATTCGTGTTTTATTTCATCTATATAAATTTACAAATTTCACTGGCTTTTTTATTGGCTTCCCTGTTTTCAAATGTTAAACTTGCTACAGGTTTGATGATTGTTATTAAGTTGTTGTATTAGTATTTTCTTCTATCTGATCTGATTACTGTTTTTTTTTTCTCATTTTCTTTTTAATGTAATTGTAGTACTTGCATACATTGGTGTGTTTGGAGCTGGGCTATTAGCTGGCTTTCTTTTCCAATTTTTTGTTCAAGACACGTCATTTCCAAGTAAGTCAAAAAGTGACCGAGAAATGATACCTATCTTGGGTCATTGATGTGATTTTTCCTAAATATTTTGATGTTGCTAGTTTAAAGACCTATCTATGGCTTGGTGTTTGGATTGACAATTATTGTACCATATCACAATTCTCAAACAAATAGTTTTCTGAATGGATTGTTGATGATGCAAATAACAATAGCCACAATCATTTTAATAATTGCTTTTGTGCTCAATAAACTTAGGGAAATATTTTAATCATTGTTCACATGTTCTTGTCTGTAACTAAACTACAAATAATTTTAGCTACAAATTTTGTGTAGTTTTCCCTTTATTAATCTCTTTAAGAAACAAAAAAAGGAAAAAGCCTCAAGACAATTTTGCTAATTCATATTTTTCTTTAATGTCTAGACACAAACTCTACCATTTCCTTTTTAATGTCTGATGACCACCAAGGCATTCTCTAAGGTCTTGGTATATAATGATAGCTTCAAAATGTGCAAAACTCTCAACTCTAGCCCAAATTCTCTCCCATGAAATTGGTATTTTAAGGACACCTCATTTGCCTTATTAAAACGTAATTTCCAAACCAAATGAAATTCTGAGGAGGGCTTTACCTAAACACCATCTCCCGACTGTTTTAATGAAATTCTGAGGAGGGCTTTCTATCTGTTAGCCAGGCTCCGAGTTTGTCTCTAAATTCTTGGCCATTGCTTGTGATTTCACATCTTCATTAACTTTAGATGACGATGACTAAGAATCCCATTTTCTGTATGAGCAAACAAGGATCACCAATGCCATAGATATGATAGTCAACATCACAACTAAGCCTCAAAACAAAGTACGCACTTGCTATTACAACCCAATAAAAAAACTATATTAAACATTTAATGAATAAAATTTGAATAATTAATGGATATAATATTCTCTAGACTCCTAGAAGTATAACATTGTTGGGTAGCATTGAAGCAATCCAACCCCGCAAGGGCATTGGATAGAAGACTCCATGAAGATTGGGCCAGAGATGCAAGAGAAGGCCCTAGGGTTCTCATGAGCCTTAGGGTAGATTTCCGGCCTATGGGCTAAGTATGAGCCTGCTTATCTTTCTACATATTAGATTACGGTTTCATTATTTTTGGGTCTTGTATTTAGGGTCCATAATATAGGTAAGGTACCCTAGAAATGGATTTTTCAGCCCTTGTATTTTAGGGCACCTAGACTAATTTTTGTATTAGGGGTAGTTTTGTAATTTCACATGCATTAAGTGAATATTTGATATGTGTGGTTGGAAATAAATTTAATTGAATTGGGAGAAACCCAATACAATTAAATTTTAGAGGGGGAGGTGAGCATTTGCTTGCTACACCCTATTGCCACATCATATAGTCACACTTTGTGCATGTCCTTCATGCTTTACATGACTCATGACACCTAAGCACAAGTAGTGGAGAATCTTGGACTTGATCTTGGATTAGTGGGATGAACCATAGCTAAAATTCACTAATCATAATTAATGAATTTTGGGTCCACAAATTCAATTTCAAATTCAAGTGAAATTTGAATAGAAATTCAAATTTCCCTCCAATTTTGTGAGACACTTAGGCTATAAATAGAGGTCATGTGTGTGCATTTTTTGAACTTTCATCATCTGAGAATTACACTTCAAATTTCAGACCTCTTTTGAGGCACAAAATTTCATGCTCCTTTCTCTCCCTCTCTCTCCACTCATCTTCTCCTTCCTTCAAGCTCTTATCCGTGGATTCCTATGGTGGTGAGCTTCTTCTTGACTCATCTTCTCCTTGAAGTGGTGTATCCAATCATCTTTCTTCCTTCTTCATTCTGCTTCCATTAAACTTCAAGAAGCAAAGGACTCCATTGATGAAGAAGATCCAAGGCCTACAATCTCCACATGGAGCTACATCATATGGTATCAAGAGCATCTTCATCTAAGTGATGCTTTTTTGCTTCCTCTATCTTTTTGTTCGATCAATTCACTTTATATCCTTGTTATTCATATTATTCTCCATGTATATCCTCCATTGTCTTGTGGTTTGGTGCTGTTTAGAGTAGATTCAAAAAAATAAACCGATTAAATCTTAGATCTATACTTGTTCTTGCATTTCTATGGTTCAAATTTTATATATCTACTCTTGAATCATGTTTTTGTGTTGATTTTAGGTTCTATCATTTTAAAGTGTGCAAACTTTTAAAATCCCTATATGGTTTAAAACAAGCACAAAAAAAATGACATGAAAAATTTAATGAGACTTTACTTGGTGATGGTTTTTCCTCTAGTGATGTTGATAGATGTGTGTACACAAAGTTTGTGAATGGTGATTTGTCATTATATGCTTGTATGTGGATGACATGATTATCTTTGGTACATGAATTGATTTAGTTTTATGAACTAGATCGTTCTTGGCATCTAAGTTTTATATGAAAGATATTGGTGAAGCAAGTGTAATTTTGGGGATTAAAATCATAAGGAAGGGAGATAGTATAATACTATACCAAGGCCATTATGTTGAAAAGCTTCTTAGGAAGTTTGGCAATTATGACTCTAAGTTAGTGAGTATCCCTCATGATACTAATTATCAATTTAAGAAAAATAGAGAACCAATTAATCAAACTCAATATGCCGAAATCATTGGGAGCTTATTGCATTTAATGAAATTCTCTAGACCTGATATTGTGTATGTAGTAGGTAGATTGAGTAGATACGCTCATAGTCCTAATCAAGACCATTGGGATGCAATTACAAGGCTCTTGAGATATTTGAGAGGTACTATGGATTATGGTATTGAATATAGTGGATTTCCTGTTGTACTAGAAGGCTATAACAATGCTAACTAGATCTCTAACTCAAATGAGACAAAATCTAGTAGTGGTTATTTATTTCCACTGGGTGGTGGTATGATTGCATAGAGGTCATCCAAACAAACTATTATAGCTAGATGATGTGCCATTATTTTCTCTTATTTCTTAACCCTTTTTGCACCATTTTAAGTACTGATTAGTCTTAATTGTCAAATTAATTAGGCAGTTTTATTATTTGGGCCCATTCAGCTAATTTGATGTTTTTAATCTAATTTTAGGAATTAATGAAGCATTGGGCTTGAATGCAGAATTGGGCTTGGGCTTGAATGCAGAATTGGGCTTGGACTTGTAGAAGGCAAACTATTTTATTCTACAAAATTAGATCTTATCTTATCTTATCTAGATATTATTTAGATTTGATCTCATCTAGATATTATTTCATCTAGATCTTATCTTATCTTATCTTATCTAGATTTGATTTTATTTTATTTATGGGCTTGGATTTAAAACAGATTTGTAAGCTTTGGGGCTGGAAAACTATATAACAGCACCAAGGCTTTAGTTTAGCTCTCTCTCTCTCTCTTCTCTCTCTCCTCTCTCTCTTCTATTTTTCGTTTTTAATTTTAGTCTCTCTTCTTTTTCTCTTTTATTTTCGTTTTTTACAATTCCAGTTCAGACTTTTAGTTTTATCAATAAAATTTTGTTCTTTATTTGATTAATGGAAGGCTAAGTCCGTAGCGTTGTTTTCTCTTGAGGATCAAGCACAGTTCTCTTTGAGGTTCTATTATTACTGTTAAATTCTATTCAGTTTTTCCTCTTCACTAATTACTTTGAATTTGTTGCTATTAATTCATGCATGCTTAGTGCTTGATTAATTGTCTCTGCGCTTAATTTACGTTCATGCTTAATGATCGTTTATGAGTAATTGGTGTGTGTGATGCTAAATCATATAATGAATGCTTTATGTTAAATTCCGCTTAGTAATTTAATTTAGGGTTGGATTAAGTTGTTGAACTGAATAAGGATAAATTCTTGCAACCTAGGATAAGAGACTTGCTTGTGAATCAAGGGAAAGCAACGCATTTTAATTCTGATAAATTCTAATTCAATTTTACTCGCTGTTTAATTTACAAAAGCAAACACCCCCCCCCCCCCCCAATTTGTTACTATTTCCTACTATCTGTTATGAACATTTGGTGTATCATTGCTCGTTGGGAAACGACCTAGGATCACTTCCTAGTTACTACATTTTAATATTTATTTGATTCGGGTATGGCCTCGATCACTAGATCAACATTGGAGTCTGAGTTTGTTACTCTAGAAATTGATGGTAGCGAGACTGAGTGGTTGAAAAAATTATTGGCTAACATTCCTTTGGGAATGAAACTAGCACCATCAGTGTCTATGCATTGTGATTCTCAATCAGCAATAGTTGTGGGTAAGAACAAAAGTTACAATGGGAAAAATAGACATATACAATTGAGACAAAATGTAGTAAAGCAACTACTAAAGAATGAAACAATTTCCATAGATTATGTGGAGTCGGAAGGAAACTTAGTAGATCCTCTGACAAAACCCCTGGGGAGAAATATGATATTAGAAACATCGAGGGGAATGGACTTAAGCCACTTGAAAACAAACAATTATGGTAACTGAACCTTTGTGATTGGAGATCCTATGAAGAAGGTTCAATGGGAAAAACAAGTTATTTGTTAGTTTTGCTAGCACTGAAATTGATTTAATTAATTTTCAATCATAATCTCTTGCTATTGTATGAGAAAGTGCTAGACGCTACATTACTGAAAGGGTAAGCTTTATAGTTAAGTTTTATATAGTTATGAGAAAACTTAACAATTTATAAAGCCTTTAATGATTTTCATATCCCTTATAGGTGGTGTATGACTTGTAGCATACACTTGATGATATCACCTATATAAGTGTAAAGTGGGGCCACTTGCATGAAATCCTAGCGAGATCTCTAGAACACTCATGAATATTGGATACTCACATGGCCTAGTAGTGCAATGCAACATAACACCAAGAATTGTAGGGGTGTACTATGATTCATAAACCACTAGCACACGCTAAGGTTCAATAGCTTGGTACACCAAGTTTGATGCATTACATTCCATACGAACCCAGGAACTCCTTTATTCTTTTCTTCTTTTGTAATGTTTCTCAAAATGTTTTGATGGGTATTACTAAAGGCAAAGTCCAAAATTGCTTAGGATAGCCTTGGCTCACTAGTTTATATATCAACTTGTGATATGGGTTTACAAAGTGGCTAGTAGGAGATGGAAGTCTTGAGCGTATGAGCTTGGCTACATAGGCTTGTTGTAGTGAAATTCTACCAATTTTCCCCCCCAACATGTGTGATAAATGGGTTGTGCAATCTTTTTACATTTTATTTATTTAAATTCTTTTTAATGTAACAAATTCAAAAGATTAACTGAAAATATTTGTTTTTAATGTAACAATTTTTGATTTGGCTTGATTACGGAAAATTCAGGATTTCAATTTTATTTCTTTTGTTGTCAATCATCAACATGTTTTAATTAGCGAGTATATTGACCATTTTAATTCTTGATTTTATTCATTCTAATCACCTTAAAGTATCATTATGTCTTTGTCTATAATGATCACAATATTTTTTCTATATATACCATTTTATTGAGACTGAGATAGAGACACCAACACACAACTTCTCCTTTATTTTCTTTTCAGTTCTTCTATTCTTGGGCTTGAATTTTCACCTTTGCCAGTTTTGTTGCTTTTCGAACCCGGCAAGTGCACCGAATCATGCAAGTAGTCTAAAATGGTAAGAATTGAGTATCGAATTCTCAGGGAACTTGTGTTACTTGGTAAAACTATATTCAGTGAATAGGTGTCTAGTATGAAAAGATATGTGCGGACTATGAACAAGTATGTAACCTTAAATGGGAGGAGTTAGATACAGATTTCTTACACAAAAGTTAGTCGTATTCATCGACTAACAACTCCCCTAAATTTACAGTTTTGCTTGTCCTCAAGCAAATACAGAACAACTCACTGGTCCCCAAGTGACAAGAATATGCAGTGACTATGTACAAAGGTGTATGTAACAAAAACTATTGATTGCATGATAATAGAATGAAGTAGAATGCACTCATCACTTGTCTTTCACAAAGCATGCAATTATACAAGGAGAAGAACATGATGTATGTCCACAATTAATTGAAGTTAGGAATAAGATAGATATCAAGGAAAGTAGCTTAAACCACAGTCTCACGCTACTGTTTCACTCAAGCACAAGTGTTTAAGCTATTCATCAACAACAACTAGCAAGAGGTCCAATCTTTGAACTTCATCTCAAGCCATAAAGTCAGAAATGCATAAACAGAATCAGAAGGACTTTCACATGCTTGTAGTGAGGCTTGGCTACAAAAATAATTGGTTTTTCTAGAATTCAAAGGTTTAGATTCAAAGAGAGCACAAATCCTAGACTTATCCAAGTAGTCTTTTCAATACAATTAGCTTACTCACTAGCCTTTCACTTTAACTTGTATTTGACCTTATTACAACAGTACATACTTTCTTTGATTTCTTTTTTTTAACACAACTTATTTGTTGTGTGTGCTGATGTGCTTTACCTTCCACTTTACATCCCGGTTAACTCCCCCAAATTTGGGACCAATTGCCTTGAACCATCAGCTTTCCTAGAATCTAAGCAAGGTATCAGGAGATATTCATTCAAGTTCAGGGTTCAATTTTGAAAATGTAATTTAGCTCACAAAGGGTGCAAAGGATACAATTATAATTCAACGTAAGCTTTTTGGTCAATTGGCTTGTATATACAATCATGGCCTTCATCATGTCCTCATTCATACATTTCATTCTAAACTTCAGAGATTGATGCAAATATTATTACTCAATGCTAGTCATTCACTCACAGTTTAAGATCACACTCTCACCGATTATGGTTCAAGCTTTGCTTTCTCAATCAACCTGTCTACTGACTAACAATTCTAATTGCAAGCTCACATTCTTGTTCTTTCTTTGTCTAACATACACACTTGCTCAAACTTATGAAAAGAAACACAGTCTTCATCATAGTCATGCATTCAATCAAAAAGCAGTTTATAACACCCATTTCACATAAAGATAAAAGTGTTTCACTTCATAATCATCAAAGTCAAGTTAAACTATTCCATATGCTTCAAAACATGCATACTAACTATCCACAAAAAGTATAAGTATATAATTATAAACGGAAACCAAAATTACTCAAAACAATGTACTGAAACTAATATAGTTATAATTATTATCCAAAAAGAAAAATAATTAGGAATTTAAAAGTCTTGAGATAGATCCTGGGTATCCTGAGTCTGAGCATCCTCCTCATCTGTCAAGTGAAGTACTGGAGTAGCTGGAGGAGAGGTGTTCGGTGCCAGGACTGGTGTGGTCTGGTCCTCTGGTATGTCAAGTACAAGAGTGGAAGGGTCAGCTGCAGGCTGTGGTGAGGAGAGGTCTGCCACTGGAGTAGGAGGCTCCGATGTGCCCTCAAGTGATCTCTCAGGAGTAGCATCCGTCTCTGGTCTGGCCTGTTCTTCCCCTGCCTTAGGATGAAGAGTGAATGACTCTGGAATGGTGGTCTTGGAGGAAGCATCTTGTACCTGTTGAGGTACCTGGGCTGTGGGGCTTTCACCATCCCTATCAAGAGAAGGTTGGGTCCTAGGCTAGGCTACCCTCTATAAGAATTGCTCCACTGATAGGATGGGTCCTGGAGGAGCTACCACCTATAGACTCTGCAGCAATAGAATCTGTCCCTGATGGATAGTTTGAAGCATGGCTTCAAAGCAATGCGAGTCAACATGAGCTGGAACTGAAGGAGCTGTAGAAGTAGATGCTGGAGTAGGTGCTGGAGCTGCAGAAGTAGATGGAATATCAGCTGGCCTCGCCCTCGCCTTCCTAGCCCCCCGAAAAGCAACTGTTAGATCATCAGGATTCCAATAGTTCTTCCTGATGTAGGCCAAGTTAATGATCGGGCTCAAGCGCTCAAATGTGAGGTTGTCAGAGACAACCCCTCGGGCTCGACATAATCAAAGCAGGAAACCCAAGTCTACAAGAGTTAGACTGGGCAATAGAAGTCATCTGTCCTGAGATGAGAGCGCCGATGTTCATATCCATATGAGAGACCAGGCCAAAGATCAAGCTGGCTCTGTCCATAGTAAGGTTTGATGTATGAGATGTAGGGGCCAGGTTGGAGTAGGGGAGAACACTCCACACCTGGGCCAAGGTAGTCAGATCCTTCCTGAGAATCCTCCCTAGATGGCCCTCAGCATTCAAAATGAACCCCATCCCTGGTATGCAAAGAGTAGCCTCAATCTCTCCGTGGTCTACGGGCAACCTGCAGTACCTAGAGTAGGTGGGTAATGTCTCCCCCTCCTCTAGAACTACAGGAGTCTCTAGAAATGGGTTGAGGCTGTCGGCGTCTATCTTCACTGGGTGGCCTCTAAATCTGGCTTGCTTTGGTGAAGGGTCCTCAAAGCTGTAGAGATTAGCATAAAATTCCTTCACCAAAGCAACATCAATAGTCCCATCAACCAAGTTGGTGAGGCGTTTGTGAAGATTACGCCTCTCCAACTCTGTTTGAAGTCATCAAACTCCGTGTGGTATATCTCAACCTTCCTCTCTGGCAAAATGCTCCTTCTCAAGACATTATCTGTATAACGATTCCATGCATCAAGCAAATGGAACCGTCAAGTATCATACTGAGCAGTTGGCCTTGCCCCAATGCTCTTACGCTTCTTGGAGGCCATCTGCAACACAAAGGAACCCAAAAAGTTAAATAGACCGCATGTTATTCAAATTGAAAAATAGAAAAATAAGACTAGCGGCTTAGCGGGACATGGTCCGCTTAGCGCGCCTTCACAAAATAAACACTATCGCTTAGCGACATGGGGGCCGATTAGCTGATGTTGCAGAGAATTCTGCTTCTGTATAATTGGCTTAGCGAGAGACTGCCCGCTAAGCCTAACGATTGTCACAACAGATGTGCGCTAAGCTCAGCAGGGTTGTGCTTAGCAGCACCATGAAATTCAGAAAATTAACTAAGTATGGGGGCTTAGCGAGCTAGGCTCGCTTAGCCCAATGGCTGCTGCAAAGAAATAAGCTTAGCCCAGATAGGCTCGACTTAGTGTGCGACTTTCAACAAAAAAATTGACTAAGTTACTTGGGCTTAGCGAATCAGCCCCGCTTAGCCACAGGGAACTCATCAGGGAGATGAATGTTCATCTCCAAAAGATGAACTCGCTTAGTATGGTAGGTGCATATATTCAAGCAATATTGATGAACTCCCTTAGCGCAACAGGCGCGCTTAGCGAGTGCATCACGTTTTCTAGAAAAAACATAGAAAACACAGTTCATTTTCTCCTCTATTTTTGAGCCTCTAAAAGGCATATCAAACATGCAAACCAGTCAAAAATATCTATACAGCACAATCATTCACAAAATCCTAATCTTTCACTAATCTAAAATCATTCAAACCCTAGCAATCAAAAGCTAAATCTATGGTTTTCTAACCTAAGGTTCAAGAAAATAAAAGAGAAAGAAAAAGGAATGAGGAACTTTCTTGGATTGTTGTGTGCTGAAGATGCAAATAGAATGAATGCAAGAATGCACGAATTTGGTGAGAGAGATGATGCAAGCAGTGTTATGAAAATTTTAGGCAAATGTGAGTGTAACTGGTGTTACACTCACTTAAGCAATTTTCAACCCTCTCGCTTAGCGAACCACAGTGCTAAGTGAGCCAGAGAGACGTTTGGTTTCTCAAAGAGGTTCGCTTAGCGGAACTGCGCGCTTAGCCCAAGTTTGAAATTTAAAATCTGATTTTTTTTTATCTAAAGCCGGGCTTAGCGCATAGAAGGGGTGCTTAGCGAATTCTGCAGGTCATTAAACCTGTAACTCTCGCTAAGCCGGGCTCTGGGCCGGCTTTAGCTAAAATAATGCATCTTGAATACAGAGGGGCATGCACTTAGCAAAAGATGAATCGCTTAGCGCTGCCATGGTCGCAAGGATTTGGGCTTAGCTGGCATGAGTGGCGCTTAGCTCAATGAAACCCAGTTTAGGCTGCATCGAAATGGGCTTAGCAGCGACATGTTGCGCTTAGCCAGTGAATACGATGTGCTTAGCTAGCAGGTCCTCGCTTAGCCAGATTCAGATTGAATTGGAATGGACTTAGCTCAGCCTTGGCTAGCTTAGCGGACCAAATCAGCTTGAGGTGCAAGGGTTAAGCGCTAAGTGCTAGAGACTCTCCGCTTAGCGCATGACAAAAGATGTGCTTAGTGCGAGGCTTGCGCTTAGCGAGAGGACGGATTTTTAGAAAATTTTTTCTAAATTATTGTTCAGTCCCTTCCTCAAGAAATTGAAACCCTTAAATCTATCATTCAAAAACAAGCTAATATACCTCAATGTAATGATTATGAAGCAAGTTCAACATTATGCCATACATAAAAGAAAAGAATATCAGAAATTAGCGGAAATTAGAACTAGGTTGCCTCCCAGGAAGCGCTTCTTTAACGTTATTAGCTTCACACTTTTGCCTCAATGGGTGATCACGTTTTGGTTCTTACTTCCAGAACCTCCTTACCCACTTCCATTACCTGTAAGCAAACATTTTGTTCTGGAGCAGGCTTGTCTTCGACAAATAAATCAAAATCAATTTTCTGATCTGCAAAGCCCAACTTCAGCTTCTTTCTCCCCATATCAACTATGCAGCTCACAGTTAACATGAATGACCTTCCTAATATTACAAAAATGTCATTATCTTCACAGATATCCATTACCACAAAGTCTGCAGGGAAGATAAAATGTTTTACTCTGACCAGCACATCTTCAATTACTCTATATGGTCTGGAAATGGAGTGGTCAGCAAGTTGTAAAGTCATCTTAGTGGGCATGTTCTCCAACTCTCCCAACCTTCTGCACATGGAGAGTGGCATTAAATTAATACTGGCTCCCAAATAAATAAGTGCCTTTTCCACAGTGACTTCTCCAATTGAACAAGGAATGGTTACACTCCCAGGGTGTTTATGCTTGGGTGGAAGGATCTTTTGAATCACAGCACTACAATTTCCTTCCACAACAATGTTTTCCTGGTGAATATACTTGTGCTTCCTTGTTAACATATCCTTTAAAAACTTGGAGTAGAGTGGCATTTGCTGTAAAGCTTCTTCGAAGGGCATGGTTATTTCCAGTTTCCTGAAAATATCTAAGAATCTCGCTAAATGGCGGTCCTTCTCCTTCTTGGAAGGTACCACAGGATATGGTACTTCCACACCTTCATTCACAACTTTTTCTCTTTTCTTCTCTCTAGTTTGTTCACTTCTACTCCTCTCTTCATTCTTATTTTTTTTTACATCTTTTTCATTTTTTTCTTTTTCTTTTTCTTTTTCTACTTCCTTTTCTTTTTCTTGGTCATTTAATTCTTTTTTCTTGACCATTATTTGTTTTCCTTTTTCCTGATTGCTTTTACCTCTCACATCATCTTTCTTTTCATCAGTACCTTTCTTTTCAGCAACTTTCTTCTTGGATACAACACTATCCTCATCCTCCGCCTCCACAAACCTCTTACTCCTTGTCATCACAACTTTGAATTCCTCCTTGGGATTCTTTTCTATATTCGCCACAAAACTGTTGGATGACTTGTCAACTATCTGCTTGGCCAGTTGTCCCACCTGGACCTTAAGGTTTTTCAATGCTGACTCAGTGCTTTTATGATTTGACATTGTTACTTGCATAAACTATGTCAAAGTCTCCTCCAGCTTAGTAGTCCTCTGAAAGATGTTAGGCCCTTGTTGAATTGTCCTATTGGAAGGTCCAACCTAGTCCTTGTTGAATTGATTGCCAGGGTGTGATCTCCATTGTCCTTGTTGGTTATAAGGACCCTGCTGGCAGCCTGAGAATCCTCCTTGAGTATATCCCTGTCTCTGTTGATTTCCCATATAGTGAACTTCTTGAGTGTTTTCTTCAATGGGAATACATTGGCCTGTTTCATGAGCCTCACCATAGATGGTACAACCTATAACCTGCAAAATAGAAGAATGTATAGGTTGACCAATAGACAGTTTAGTTGGCAACTTACCAAGTGTTTCTATTAAAATCTCAAGTTGCCTAAAAAGCAACTTATTATGTGCCAATAAAGCGTCATGTGATGATAGCTCTAACAAGCTTTTCTTTATGGGTTGATGAACTCTGTCGTGCAGAATGGCATGATCGCTAGCTGACATATTCTTAATTAGCTTAGTTGCCTCTTCAGGGGTCTTCAGCTTTATTTTTCACCTGCTGAAGCATCTAGCAGTTGCTTGGTTTGTGGTCTCAGCCCATCTATAAACATATTCAATTGAATTGGCTCAAATAACCCATGGGTGGGAGTCTTTCTCAATAAACCTCTAAAACTCTCCAATGCTTCACTCAAGGACTCGTCAGGGAACTGATGAAATGAAGAGATTGCAGCTTTCCTTTCCGCAGTCTTTGACTCTGGGAAATATTTCTTCAGAAACTTTTCAAAAACTTCTTCCCAGGTTTTTAGACTGTTACCCTTAAATGAGTGGAGCCACCTCCTGGCTTCTCCTGCCAAGGAAAATGAAAATAGACTGAGTCTAATGGCTTCATCTGGCACACCTGCAATCTTTACAGTGTTACAAATTTCAATGAATGTCGCCAAATGTGCATAGGGGTTCTCATTTGGTAATCCTTGGAATAAGTTCCCCTGTATTAAATGAATCAAAGAATGAGGGTAATTTATGTTGTGATCTTGCACTTCAGGACGTGCAATGCTGGTAAAGAATTGTGGCACTGAACTGCTTGAGTAGTCCTCAAGGGTAACCCTTTGCTAGTGTTCATCAGCCATGGTAACGGCCTCTGGTAAGTTTGAAGCGGATCCCTTGATGATGATGAGTCAGATGATGAAGAATCAGAAAAATGAGTTTCTTCCTCAAGAATGGACGCTACTGTCCTGTCTTGCAGTAATTTTCTTCTCCTCTCGGCTCTGTTCCTTCTTAACGTAGCTTCAACCTCCAAGTCCAGAGGAACTAAATTACCTGTGGGAGATCTAAGCATATAAAACACTAACAGTAACAAAGGTTATCCAGTTCAAGATGAAAACAATATGAATTGAAAGCAAATATTCACAGTTAATAAAAAAATAAAGAATAGACACCTAGGACTGAACTAACTTTCCAAATAGAAAGAAGTTCCCCGACAATTATGCCAAAAACTTGTTCGAACTCGGCAAGTGCACCGGATCGCGCAAGTAGTATAAAATGGTAAGAACCGAGTATCGAACTCTCGGGGAACTTGTATTACTTGATAAAGCTATATTCAGTGAATAGGTGTCTAGTATGAAAAGATATGTGTGGACTATGAACAAGTATGTAAACTAACTATTAAAAGGAAAATCATGTGAGTAATGATGTATAAAGACAAGTAGACAACATGTTGGTCTTCCTATTAGGTGCCTGATGTTATAATGATATTCTCTACTTAACAATGCTCATGTGTTCTATGGTGTCTCTTGAAATGCTAAACCCTGATTCCTCATGATAGTCTAGCCTAATCCTGATCAAGCATCATCCTCAGATTCCTCTTGTTGGACTAAACTCGACCAGAACCGTATTAAGACAAACATACAAACAACTAGGTTATCGTACCCCGATCCCTCATGATAATATGATAAACTAGCCCTATCCTATCAAGTTCTAAGAATTAGACCAGTTTCCACTGTTGAATGATCCCAACAAAGGATGCCTCCATGTGATCAAGGCAAAAGCACACTGAAATGATGTACTGATAGCACAGAGAACACATAAAAACATCATCAAATAGATATATAGGCATTTACGTCAAGTACCTACAAGGAAGAACCAATAGAGGATTTAGCTCTCCATATCTGGGAAGCTTCCTTTACAACAAAGAGAAGAGAAAAATGAAGGATTGAAGAAATACAAGTAGTGGGGATGTCTCCTCCACCTCTAGAACCTCACAATTACTCACAAACTCATCTCATGCTCTCAAGATGGCTTCCTCTTCATGCTCAGTTCTCTGTCAGTCTTCGCATAGCAAAAGCTCTCAAAACTCTCTGGAACATGGACCTTTCTCTCTCTAGAAATCTCTAAACATGCAAAAGCTTCGAGAATTGCACAAACTCTCTTTCCATTTCCGATTTTAGGCTAAAATAGGTGGCCTTGTTGGTGCTTGCGCGCTTAGCGTGAATCTGGGTGGCTTAGCGCACATTAGTGAATTTCGGCTTAGCGCTCCTATTCTCGCTTAGCGGATGCATGCAAGCGGTGCGCTTAGCGGGATAAGCCCTCACTTAGCACGTGTGTCCAGCTCATCCTTCTTCGAGATTCTTCCTTGCACTCAGCCTCAAGAGTGGTGCGCTCAGCGGATGGCTCGCTAAGCCAGCAAATTGGCTTAGCGAGCAGATGAAAATCAGCACTTCACAAACTTATCTAATTAACCTGAAATTGAGAAGAAATGATTATTAAATACACAAAATGGGAGTACTAAGTAATTATTACCTATCTTTAACAAAAAGTAATTACAACACTACAAAATAACCATAAATGGGAGGAGTTAGATACAATTTTCATAGATTTCTTACACAAAAGTTAGTCGTATTCATCGACTAACAGTTGCCTTAGCACGTCTAAGAGGTTCTTGTTGTATCCTAAGGGACTTGCATGGGATACCGTGGATAAGTCCTTTAGGGCAATACCAAAACACGCCTTAGGCATAAATCGTTCATGATAAAGTGTCGTTTCCATTAGATCTTCACAACTATATTACACAACAAAGAATATACAAATACTCAGATGCTATTGGAGCTTTAAAGTTCTTTCATGACCTAAAAAGGACAGACCCTATGATGTTTGTAAGACACACAATGGACAGTGATAGGAGGTTGCAACATTTATTCTCGTGTGATGGTGAAAGAAAACTAAATTCTAAAGTATTTGGTGATGTCATTGGTTTTGATGCCATTTATCGTAAGAATAAGTACTTGCATTTGTTTGTCATTTTCTTTGGTGTTAACAACCATAATCAAATAGTAATTTTTTCCATTACTCTTGTTTGTGATGAAACTTGGGAAACAAGTGTGGTTGTTAGAGTAATTTCTTGAAGCAATGAAAGGAAAGACACTGATCTCGTTAATAATGGATGGAGACCTAGCGATAAAGAACACAATAAAGACAACTTTTCTTGCTACACATGATAGGCTATGCACATGGCACCTGATTCGTAATGCAAATCCTTTTTTTTATCGACAAATGTTAATTGTTAGTTTGTTAGCATGAAGGATTGAGCCCGTGACCTTTCCCTTATTCCCCTTCTTCTTAACCACCCAACCAACCTTATATCCAATGTGTATATTTTGGCATTCATGAAATGCATGTTGGATGATTATGAAGTTGGAAAATTTGAAAATATGTGGGTTGAAATAGTAAATGAATATGGACTTCATTAAAAGAAGTGGGTAAAAGACTTTTATGAGAAGAAAAAGATATGTGCTACTTCTCACAATAGGGGTAACTTTTTGTAGGAATTAGGGTGTCATGATGTAAAAGATTTTATAGTCACCTTTGTTAGGAATTTTATAATTCCTAATTAATTAATTTATTAGTGTGGGCTACATATTATATTTATCATTTATATTAGTTATTTGCATTTATGGGCTCAATAAAAGTGACCTAATTTGGTGAGCCTATTTAACGAAGCTCCTTGTGGAGCTTGTAGGCCTTGGATCTTCTTCCTCAATAGAGTCTTTTTCTTCTTGAAGTTCAATGGCAGCGGAATGAAGAAGAAAGAAAGATGATTGGAGACGCCACTTCAAGGAGAAGATGAGTCAAGAAGAAGCTCACCACCATAGGAAGCCATGGATAAGAGCTTGAAGGTAGGAGAAGATGAGTGGAGAGAGAAGGAGAGTAGGAGCACGAAATTTTGTGCTTCAAAAGAGGTCTGAACTTTCAAGTGTAATTGATGTGTCATTATTTTCTCTTATTTCTTAACCCTTTTTGTCACCATTTTAATTACTAATTAGCCTTAATTGTCAAATTAATTATGCAGTTTTATCATTTGGGCCTACTTGACTAATTTTGTGTTTTTAATTTAATTTCAGGAGAATTATAAGCAATTGGGCTTGAATCCGGAATTGGGCTTGGACTTGAAGAGAGCATACAATTTTATTTTATCAAATCGTATCTTATCCAGATTTTATTTCATCTAGATTTTATTTCGTCCAGATTTTATTTCATCCAATCTTATCTTATCTTGTCCAGATTTTATTTTATTTCGTTTATGGGCTTGGACTTAAAATAGATTTGTAAGCTTTGGGGCTGAGGACCTATATAACAACACTAGGGTTTTAGTTTAGGATGTTTTTTTTTCAAAGAGGAGAATAATTCGAGGGTTTTAGAATTCTAGTTTTTACTGTTCATGCACACTGTTCACGTAGAATAAAATTCATTTTCTATAATTTCGTTTCTGCTTCAATCTACAATTTTGTTTCTACTGATTAATGGAAGGCTAAGTCTCCAACGTTGTTTTCTCTTGAGGATCAAGCACAGCTCTCTTTGAGGTTTTGTTATTACTATTGAATTCTGATAAGTTTTTCCTCTTCACCAATTACTTTGTATTTGTTGCTGTTAATCCATGCATGCTTAGTGCTTGATTAATTGTCTCTGTGCTTAATTTACGTTCATGCTTAATGATCAGTTTTGTTCATGATTAATTGGTGTATGTGTTGCTTAATCACATAATGACAACCTTATGTTAATTTTCGCTTAGTAATTTAATTTAGGGTTGGATTAAGTGGTTGAATTGGTTAGGGATAAATCCTCGTAACCTAGGATAAGAGACTTGGTTGTGAATCAAAGGGAAACAACATGTTTTAATTCTGTTATTTCTTTAATTCGAATTTTCTTTCTGTTTAATTTACAAAAACAAACAAACCCACCCCCCCCAATTCGTTACTGTTTTATTACTATCTGTTATGAATGTTTGGTTGACCATTGCTCGTTGGGAGACGACCTAGGATCACTTCCTAGATACTGCATTTTTAATGTTTATTTGATTCGGGTACGGCCTCGATCAGTAATTCTCAAAATCAAAGTTGAAAAAATGCACACACATGGCCTCTATTTATAGCCTAAGTGTCACACAAAATTGGAGGAGAATTTGAATTTCTATTCTAATTTCACTTGAATTTGAAATTGAATTCGTGGAGCCAAAATTTCACTAATTATGATTAGTGAATTTTAGCTATGGTTCAGCCCACTAATCCATGATCCAGTCCAAGATTCTCCACTAAGTGTGCTTAGGTGTCATGAGACATGTAAAGCATGAAGGACAAGCATAAAGTGTGACTATATGATGTGACAATGGGGTGTAGCAAGCAAATGCTCACCTTCCCCTCTAAAATTTAATTGGATTGGGCTTCTCCCAATTCAATTAAATTTATTTCCCAACACACACATCAAATATTCATGTAATGCATGTGAAATTACAAAACTACCCCTAATACAAAAACTAGTCTAGATGCCCTAAAATACAAGGGCTGAAAAATCCTACATTTCTAAGGTACCCTACCTACATTATGGAGCCCTAAATAAAAGGTCCAAAAATAATGAAACCTTAATCTAATATGTACAAAGATAAGTGGGCTCATACTTAGCCCATGTGCCCAAAATCTACCCTAAGGCTCATGAGAACCCTAGGGCTTTCTCTTGCATCTCTGGCCCAATCTTCTTGGAGTCTTCTATCCAATGCCCTTGGGGGTAGGATTGCATCACTATTGGACTATCATAAGAAATTAATATGAGCTTGATAAGCAGAAACTAGTTTGGTCCGTTAGGAAATAATGAGAACTCTAACAGGTTAAAACCTAAAGCAAGGTTGTGGTCCCCAATACACCTCAGAAATTGTATTCTCTTCTTCCCATCTGACGAGAAACCTAAGTTCCCAAAAGGAAAACAATGATTTGGTTGAGGAAGAACACAAAACCAACAGTTCCTCAGACTCATCAATTCCGCTGCTTATCATGGATCTAGGTATTTTTTCACAACCCCTCTTGATAATCTAACATAATGTGTTTCTGGTGATTATTGGTATTTTATTAAGATCCCTAAAATGCCAAACAAGTGATTTCAGAGCCATCATTATTGTTAGATTATTGGGAATTAAAGTTATTTGGTTTGTGTTATACATGTATTATTTTATTACATGAACCCTAATTTTATTTTGGGATTTTATCTTTGCAATTATAATTATGATTGTAAGTTTGGAATTTGTTTTTTCTTTTCGATCACGATATAATAATCATCATATACGCGTTCATGTTTTGCATTTGGATTCCATGAGAAAAATGTTTTTTTTCTCGCACTAGAATAGTCATCCATTTTTTGTTTCTTGTTCACGTATTTATCTTTTTATGGCTATTAGTTTTGTTTCCTTATGCCTGCCATGAATCGATGCCATACATGCCATAACATGATATACATGTGATACATAATCTTTGGCTTTATTATATCATCATAAGAAAACCCCTGTTGTGTATCGTTAAATGCAATTTGACTTTTGCATTTTATTTTTGTTTTCCTTGTTTTTATTTGTGAATTATGTGTATTAATTGGTGATTCCCATTATGTTTTGGTGTAAATTCAGAAATTACAAACCCTCAAAATTATTCCTTTTTTCATGTCTGGTAATTTTGATTGAGTTGGTTGAAACAATATATTGTCAAAGCAATCCCTATTGAGTAAATTAATTTAATTAAAATTGTATAAATATTAGTATAAAATTATTTATGCGAATTGTGCTCAGCCCAAAGGAAGACACAATTTGGCCAAATAATTTTGTGCCTGTGATGATAAATGTGTGACAATTATAAGGTATTTTCATGTGAATTATAGTCGGTCCAAAGAAAGACTATAATTTGACAGAATTTATTGTCAATACTTGATCATTGCATTGAGAGTACCAATTACAAATTAATTTCTCTATCCAAAGACTATGAATTAATGTTGTGTTGGGTATCTTGTGATGAGTTTGTTATGTGAACTATTTTGCACATGTCTTGTTATATATATATATATATATATATATATATATATATATATATATATATATATATATATATATATATATATTATAACTTATTGGCTTATTTGTGAGCATGTAATTATTTTTATTTTTATTATTATTTATTTTTTGTTGCTAGTGCTGCAAATGTATCTGCTCAAGTGAACAATATCCCTATGCTGAATGGGACAAATTTTAAGGTATGAAAGAAAGCCGTAGAAATTGTTCTCGGCTGTATGGATTTGGATTTGGCACTGAGAATGGAATGACCCACTTCTACTCCGGAAGCCTCCAATGAGGTAAGAATTAAGAAATGGGATCATTCTAATCGAATGTGCATTATGATCATGAAGGGCTCTATTCCAGAAGCGTTTCGGGGCTCTATTTCTGAGGGTGAAAATGCAAAAAATATTTATTGATGAAATTGAATAGTACTTTACCAAAAATGAGAAGGCGGAGACGAATAACCTTTTGGCTAAACTCATCTCCATGAAGTATAAGGGCAAAAGTAATATAAGGGAGTACATAATGGAAATGTCTAACTTGGCATCTAAACTGAAAGCACTTAAGTTAGAGCTTGGTGAAGACTTGCTCGTGCATTTAGTTTTGATCTCACTTCCTGCACACTTTGGGCAATTCAAAGTGAGTTATAACATTCAGAAGGACAAATGGTCCCTGTGACCTCCCCAAAATAATGACTGGTTTAATAGTAATAATTTAAATAACAAAAACCATGGTAATTTTTTTTTCTTCTTTTTCTTTTTCATTTCTTTCTCTTTTCACTATAACTAGGTTTAGAAGGAAAATCCTCACTACAGAGTCCTGAATGGCCAGTTCACAACTCTATTCGGAGTCATTTCTTTCTTACCGCTCATAATCTCTAAACTATTTTGCTGTTTCAAAAGGAAGAATGTACCAACCATTACTTTAGGTCGTCACATGAAAATAAAAGAATAAAATACGGTCGATAAACTCTTTTACAAAAAAGGTCGCTAATGCTTTCTTTTCAAATAACAAGATCGATTATAAATGCATTCATCATTTAAAGCTGTCCAAAATATGGGAGTTTTACAAAATATATAGTGTCATCCAGAGCAAAGGTGTCCACAGTGTTGGCTTCAGCCACATGTATACAATCATCAAATTCCTATACATCAGGTCTACCCATACCAAAAACAAAAGAGTAAACCTAACAGTCAGTCCTAGATACACCCACCCTAAAAAATATACAAAACTAATCCATGGAACTGTCCACTATGATGAAGAGCCTCCGCTGATCGCCATCTCCCCCGGGCCACTATCCTCCGTAGAGTCTGCCTCAGATGCCGACATGACTTCCTCGGGAGAATCCACCTCAAGAAGTGGATCCTCATCACCCTCTAGAAAGTCAAGGGCATCCACAGCAGGCTCAGGAGGTAGCTCCTCCAGATCCTCCTCAGGGTCTTCCTCGGATGACGTTACCTCGATCACTTGGACTGGCTCCACTAGACGATATGGTGTAGGCGTGGGTAGTATCCACTCCACCGTGCGCTGAAACGTCCGTGCAGGTTCATCTGGATGCATCAAAGAAGTAGCCGTGAATCGAATGGTGCCCCGAAATCGGCACCTCGTGTTGCCTTCGAGGGTCTCCCAAGCTCCCTCTAGGCACTCCATCTCTACTCGATCACGGATTAGCTGCGCCGCCATCATGATCTACAAGAAAGAAAAGAGAGGGGTAGACTCTTTCACAAGAATCTAACTGCGCTGCATACAATTTGTCTCATAACCACTACATGCAAGTAAAAGGGGTATTTTAAGGCTTTTCATCTCTGGTAATCGATTACACAGCCTTGGTAATCGATTACCAGAGGCTAAACTTGAATTACACAGCCTCAGGACATGAAATATGCAATAATGTACTGTGTAATCGATTACACATACCTGGTAATCGATTACCAGTGACCCATCCCTCTGTGTAATCGATTACACAGGCTGGTAATCGATTACCAGAGGCTCCCTTAGTTTCCTGACTTCGCTTTCAAGCCTGGTAATCGATTACACCCCTTGGTAATCGATTACCAGAGACCATCTTAGCCTCCTGTCTTCATTTTTAAGCCTTGTAATCGATTACCCGCCCTTGGTAATCGATTACCAGAGGCCATAACCCACATATCAATCAAAGTTCACAGCTGGCCAGCCACCACAAGCCTCCTTGCTTTGTGGTCTTTGTTCCTTTTATCTGTTGACTGCCAGGAGCTCGCCTGTTTAGGTACATCACAGGTTCTCACTGACCGACTATGCCCGGGGTGGGTCGGGATTGGTCAAGCTTGGTTTTGGGCAATAGCACCCCACCTGACGTCCCCAAGGTCTCCTGACCCTCGCGACATATCTCCAGGTACCACTCTGTGGTCAACAATAAAAGCAGGAAGTTTCACCCTTCAACACTTCCTCATCTCAAGCTTGTAGGATTATGGGGTACCCATCACATGTGGTACTAGGTGGCGGTGGGCGATGGTGCACAACAAGTTTTCCACATCCACAATGCGCGCATAAACCCACCATCCCCTGTTGCCCACCTCCATCTGAGCTCACGTACTCCCACGTAGCCCATATCCTCGTTTCTCTCAACACCGGGTCCCCATCAATCCTCCCAAGCTTCCACAACATCCAAGCAAAACAACATTCAACAGCACAAGCTATCACAGCCAAGCAAAACAGGGCAAAGGCAGAAAACTCTGCTCAACACACCAACCAAAATCACAACTTTTCTCACTTAAAGACCCCAGTAACAATTCCTTCGATCCAATTCGTTAACCGTTGGATCGACTCCAAAATTTTACTGGAAGTCTATAGTACATAAGCCTACATTATGACCGTTGGGATCTACTAGAAAACATCCAGAATTCATTCTGCACTAGACTTTCCACAGCCAATCACACACAAGCATTTTTCTGCACTTGTGCAAAATTCTGCTGCACAATTTCACAGCAAAAATCTGCACAAAGTGCAGATTTCGAAAACCACACTTCCCCTCATCCAATCTTGCCCAAATCAAATCCTACAAGTCCCAAATCATGTATCAATCATGTCTAACCCAAAATCAAGCTTCAAAACACAGCAACACAGAATCTAGGTGTCCAAAACCCCTCAATTCAATGGGTTTTCTAGGTTTGAAAAGTGAAATTTAGAATGAGGTAAATTTGAAGCAAACTCTCACCTCACACAAGTCCATAACATCAATCTAAACTTGCTCAAACTGAATTTACACCTAAAATTCCACCGAATCAAAATTTGACTCCTCCACACCCAATTTTGCCCTAGAAATGGCTCTTTGTTCACTTTGATCATTTGTTCTTCTCTCTAGCACAGTCCAAGCTTTCTCCCAAGTCCTAAATGACATTTCAAGCTAGTATTAACTCACTTTAACCTCCATTTACCACAGAATTCAGACTTAACCTTCCAACTCTCAAAGCCTCACTCTTTTTCCACTCATAACACCACATTCTCACTTTCCAACCCTAGGTTAACTCTACATTTCATCTCTAACAGTTTTCCATGGGCAATTTCAGCATATAAACATCACAAACATCACCACAAAAACCCTAAAACAGAATGGGTATGTTTAACTCATCCAAACATGGCAATTTCAACAAGCTTTCAACAAGTTTCTTCACAAATAACTATCATGAAGCAGAAAACTAGCAAGACCACCCATCATATCTCCCAAAACCCCATACCCACGAAATTTAAGAGAGAAAGAAGTCCACCCAAACCTGAAATTTCGAAGTCCCACTCGTAGCCACGTACTTCACGACTCCAAAAAGGCCCTCCTTTCGCGATTTGGAGCAGAAATGATGGCCAAAGGTTGGAGCTTTGTGTGGAGCTTCAATGGAGAATGAGGGAGAAAGAAAGGCAACGTGAGGGAGAGAGAGAGAGCTGTCTGAAAAAGTGTGGGGGCTGAGTGAAGAGAGAGAAAAGCTTTTTGGTTTTAAATAAAAGGGTTTTCTCTTTTTTTTTTTTTTTTATATTCAAGCTCTGCCACATGTCCCTATTTGAGTGGAGCAAAAGGGCCCACTTTCTCTTTTGATAGCGACCTATACTCAGCCACAAAAGTGAGAAAAATCTGACCTTTGAAACGCTAAAATCCTGCCTCGGTTTGCATGCCGTTTCTCTGGTTCCAGTTCCTCGCGTTTCTCTGCGTCCGTCGGGGCCAGTTTTCAAAACCAAGCAATATATATATCAAAACGCTCAGAATAAAACCCCGAGCGTGGTTCAGAGGTTGGTTTCGTTAAATTCTAAGTCGCACGCAAAAAGATGATTTTTAAACTAATTAATTAAGAATTAACCCATAACCTCCCAGTTATGGATTTCTCTTCCTTAATTAGTCTAACCCGCGTATCTTGCCCCCGCTATTTCTACTTCTACCAAGAACATATATGCATATACACTGAATAATACTTATATATATATATATATAATCATTCAAAATACATCGTTTCCAAAAATTCCGGGTAGAAATTTCCCGGATGTTACAGTCCCTTAATGAGCTTATATCTCACTGTGTGCAAGAGGAAGAGAGGTTGTAGAGAGACAGATCTAAAAGTGCTCATTTAAGCTCCACTTCTCAGAATAAGAAAAGAAAGAAAACTAAGGGTGCTGCTGAAGGGTCTTCTCAGCAAAAGAAACCAAAGAAGGATGAGGAATTTACCTGCTACTTCTGCAAGAAGTCTGGACACATGAAGAAAGAGTATCCCAAGTATGCCACATGGCGTGTAAAGAAAAGTAAATCTCTTGCTCTTGTTTGTTCTGAAGTTAATTTAGCTTTTGTATCTAAAGATACTTGGTGGGTAGATTCTGGTGCTACTACTCACATAAGTGTAACCATGCAAGGTTGCCTGTGGAGCCGACTACCAAGTGATGATGAAAGATTCATATTTGTTGGCGATGGCAAAAAGGTGGCGGTGGAGGCTATAGGAACTTTTAGATTGCAGTTAAAGACTGGATTTCATTTGGATTTGTTTGAGACTTTTGTTGTACTATCTTTTAGACGGAATTTAATTTCTATTTCTAGTTTGGACAAATTTGGTTTTCCTTGTTCATTTGGAAATAATAAAGTTAGTCTCTACCAGAATTCAAATTTGATTGGTTCTGGTTCCTTAATTGATAATCTATATATGTTGGATGTTAATTGTTCCTATAATGAAATACTGCAAACAAATTCACGTGGTACATAAAGGAAATTAAAAGAGAATTCAGCCACTTTATGGCACAAACACTTAGGTCATATCTCTAAACAGAGAATTCAGAGACATGTGTCAGATGAAATTCTTGAACCTTTAGATTTATCAAACTTTGAAGTCTGTGTTGAATGAATAAAGGGAAAACAAAAAAACATAAGGAAATTAGGTGCCCAAAGAGCTAAAGACTTCTTAGAACAGGTACATGCAGAAATTTGTGGTCCTTTTCCAACACTTTCTTGGAATGGGCAACAATACTTTATCTCGTTCATAGATGACTACTCTAGATACGGTTACCTTTATTTGATACATGAGAAGTCCCAATCCCTAGATGTTTTTAAGAGTTTCAAGGCTGAAGTTGAACTTCAACTTGGAAAGAAAATTAAGGCTGTCAAATCTAACTGTGGCAGTGAGTATTATGGTAGATATGATGGATCAGGAGAACAACATCTAGGACCTTTTGCGCTTTTTCTCAAAGAGTGTGGAATTGTTCCGTAATACACTATGCCAGGCAAACCTAGCATGAATGGTGTTGCAGAACGAAGAAATCAAACTCTTAAGGATATGGTGAGAAGTATGGTTAGTCATTCTTCTTTGCCAGAGTCACTTTGGGGAGAAGCCTTAAAGACCGCAGCTTACATCCTTAATAGGGTGCCAAGTAAAGCAGTTAATAAAACCCCTTATGAACTTTGGACTGGCAAAAAGCCAAGCATTAAGCATTTGCATATTTGGGGTTGTCTGGCTGAGGCGTGACCTTATAGGCCTCATGAAAGAAAGCTGGATTCAAGAACAATTAACTGCTATTTTGTTGGCTATGTTGAACGCTCTTGAGGCTATAAGTTTTATGATCCCACTTTAAGATCAATATTTGAAATGGGAAATGCAAGATTTCTTGAGGAAGTTGAGTTTGGGAAGGAAGAGAACATAAGGAAAGTTGTCTTTGAGAAAGAACCTATTATTGACAGTGCTCAAGTCCTCATACCTATTGTTGTTCAAGAAACAACTCCAGTAATAGAAAACAATGTTCAAACTATTGTTGATGACATTGTTCAAGAACAAGACAACGATGAGGTTCTTCCTCAAAGACCTATACAACAACCTCAACAACCTCAAGAAGTGTTATTAAGGAGATCTAATAGAGAGAGGAGAAGTGCAATCCCTGATGATTATATTATCTTTCTCCAAGAACATGAGGATGGCATTGGTTTTACAGAGGATGATCTGATTAACTTCTGTCAAACCATGCTTAGTTCTAACTCTTAAAACTGGATCAATGCCATGAAGGATGAGATGAAATCTATGCAAGACAATGATGTTTAGGATCTCGTCGAATTACTTGAAAGTGTGAAACCTATTGGTTGCAAATGGATATTTAAAACCAAAAGAGATTCAAAGGGCAATGTAGAGAGATATAAGGATCGTCTAGTTGCTAAAGGATTTACCCAAAAGGAAGGCATTGACTATAAAGAAACCTTTTCTCCAGTATCTTCAAAGGATTCATTTAGAACAATAATGACACTGGTAGCTCATTATGATTTAGAGCTACATCAAATGGATGCTAAGATTGCGTTTCTAAATGGTGACATTGAAGAAACAATTTATATGATGCAACCAGAAAACTTTGTATCAGGTGACTCAAAGTCTATGGTTTGCAAACTAAATAAATCCATCTATGGTTTGAAACAAGCTTCTCATCAATGGTATTACAAGTTCCATCAAGTCATTACCTCATATGGTTTTGAGGAAAATCCAGTTGATGATTGTGTATACCACAAGTTTAGTGGGAGTAAATACTCATTCTTGGTGTTATATGTCGATGATATACTGCTTGCTAGCAACGATATAAGCTTCTTACAAGAGACTAAGAAATTTCTGACAAAAAATTTTGAGATGAAAGATCTTGGGGAAGCCTCTTCTGAATTAGGAATCAAGATACTAAGAGATCGCTCTCAAGGTATCCTAAGGTTTTCACAAGAGAGTTATATCGATAAGGTCCTAGATAGATTCGACATGAAAGATAGTAAACCAGGAGATACCCTGATAGCTAAAGGAGACAAATTTATTCTCAAACAATGTCCCAATAATGACCTTGAAAGAATAGAGATGCAAAAGATTCCTTATGCATCAACAGTAGGAAGTCTAATGTACGCTCAAGTTTGCACTCGTCCCGATATAGCATTTGTAGTAGGAGTTCTGGGCAGATATTTGAGTAATCCTGGAATGCAGCATTGGAAAGCAGCAAAACGTGTGATGCGTTACCTAAAGAGAACAAAAGGATACATGCTCACTTATCATAAGTCTGAGAATTTGGAGATCATTGGGTACTCAGACTCTGATTTTGCTGGATGTCAAGATAGCAAACGCTCCACATCTGGATACATATTTATGCTGGTTGGAGGAGCTATCTCTTGGAAGTCTGCTAAATAGACTCTCATAGCTTCTTCGACCATGGTCGCGGAGTTCATTGCTTGTTTTGAGGCATCCAACCATGGGATATGGTTGGGAACTTTTGTCATTGGTTTGCGTGTGGTTGAATAGGACCGGAACTATAAGTACTATCGTCAGATTCAGAAGCAGGAAGTAAAGGAAGCGTTGAAAAGAATGAGTAATGGTAAGGCGGTGGGGCCAGACAACATACCTATTGAAGTGTGGAAAACTCTTGGAGATAGAGGTCTTGAGTGGCTCACCAAACTCTTTAATGAAATTATGAGGTCAAAACGCATGCCGGAGGAATGGAGGAGAAGCACGTTAGTGCCAATCTATAAGAACAAGGGGGATATACAAAATTGTGCAAATTATAGGGGAATCAAGCTCATGAGTCATACCATGAAATTATGGGAAAGAGTGATCGAACGGAGATTAAGAAAGGAGACTCAAGTTACTGAGAATCAATTTGGTTTCATGCCGGGAAGGTCGACCATGGAAGCGATTTATTTATTACGGCGGGTGATGGAGCTATATCGCATGGACCAACAAGACTTGCACTTGATTTTTATTGACTTGGAGAAAGCGTATGATAGAGTGCCTAGAGAGATTTTGTGGAGAGCTCTAGAGAAGAAAGGGGTTAGGGTTGCATATATTCGAGCTATCCAAGATATGTATGATAGGGTATCGACTAGTGTTAGGACACATGGTGGAGAGTCAGACGATTTTCCCATCACAATTGGTTTGCATCAAGGGTCAACCCTTAGCCCCTACCTTTTTACCTTAATTCTGGATGTCCTCACAGAACAAATCCAAGAGATAGCGCCGAGATGCATGCTTTTTGCAGATGACATAGTCCTCCTTGGAGAGTCGAGGGAGGAGTTGAATGAGAGGTTGGAAACTTGGAGACGAGCTCTAGAAACACATGGCTTTTGCCTAAGCAGAAGCAAATCGGAGTATATGGAATGTAAGTTCAACAAAAGAAGGAGGGTTTCTAACTCAGAGGTGAAAATAGGAGACCATATTATCCCTCAAGTCACACGGTTTAAATATCTTGGGTCTGTAATACAGGATGATGGAGAAATTGAAGGGGATGTGAATCATCGCATTCAAGCAGGATGGATGAAATGGAGAAAAGCATCGGGGGTGTTATGTGATGCAAAGGTACCGATCAAGCTAAAGGGAAAGTTTTATCGGACTGCGGTAAGACCGGCGATTTTGTGCGGAACAGAATGTTGGGCGGTCAAGAGCCAACATGAGAATAAAGTAGGTGTAGCGGAGATGAGAATGTTGCGGTGGATGTGTGGTAAGACTCGACAGGATAAAATTAGAAATGAAGCTATTAGAGAGAGGGTTGGAGTAGCGCCTATTGTAGAGAAGATGGTGGAAAATAGACTTAGGTGGTTTGGGCATGTAGAGAGAAGACCGGTAGACTCTGTAGTGAGGAGAGTAGACCAGATGGAGAGAAGGCAAACAATTCGAGGTAGAGGAAGACCCAAAAAGACTATAAGAGAGGTTATCAAAAAGGATCTCGAACTTAATGATTTGGATAGAAGTATGGTACTTGATAGAACATTATGGCGGAAGTTGATCCATGTAGCCGACCCCACCTAGTGGGATAAGGCGTTGTTGTTGTTGTTGTTGGTTTGCGTGTGGTTGACGACATTGAAAGACCATTAATGATTTATTGTGACAATAACTCAATAGTTCTTTACTCCAACAATAATAGAAGTGCAACCAAATCAAAGTTTATTGACATCAAGTTTTTGGTTGTTAAAGAAAGAGTTCAGAATAGACAAATTTCCATAGAACATTTAAAATGAGCACACTGCTCATATGGGATTGATTCCTTATAGTACCTTAGTTTAGTGGGAGTCCCATTTATGTTCTATATATGCCTTATGTTTTTCAGATATTTGTATAGATTGATTTTCTATAAAATAAAGTTGAAGGTTATCATTTCATTCTGAGCTTGTTTTGTTTGCAATATTTATATTGTGTTTGGATGGATCTCTATAAAGAATAAAGTTTGGGCTAGTTGGAAATGAACATGAATGAGATCACATTGTGTGTTATTTTCATGCCGCTAACCCACATTCGATTTATGTCATCAAGTATATGTGACATTGGTGATCATTGTGGCTCAATCACATTGGATTGTGAGGAAAACTGCAATGGTTCTGTGTTACTATATCAGATGGACCAGATTGTTTAAGGAAAGTCTAAAAGTAATTAACATACGGTTGCGCGCCTAAAGAATTTTGCAATATAAATGATTAAGGTTAATATGAAGCTCAAGTGGGAGATTGTTAGGAATTTTATAATTCCTAATTAATTAATTAGTGTGGGCTACATATTATATTTATCATTTATATTATTTATTTACATTTATGGGCTCAGTAAAAGTGATCTAATTAGGTGAGCCTATTGGACTGTCATTAGAAATTATTATGGGCTTGATAAGCAGAAACCAGTTTGGCCCGTTAGGGAATAATGGGAACTCTAACAAGTTAAAACCTAAAGCAAGGTTGTGGTCCCCAATACACCAAATAAAAAATTGTATTCTCTTCTCCCCATTTGACGAGAAACCTAAGGTCCCAAAAGGAAAACGGTGATTTGGTTGAGGAAGAACACAAAATCAACAGTTCCTCAAACTCATCAATTCCACTGCTTATCATGGATCTAGATATTTTTTTACAACCCCTCTTGATAATCTAACGTAATGTGTTTCAAGTGATTATTGGCATTTTATTAAGATCCCTAAAATGCCAAACAACCTTGTGAAATTTGTAAGTCTAAATATAGGTTTGTCTAAGTTTGTTGAGTGTCACAACCGGGGTCACGACAAAGACAACGCAAAAAGGTTAAAATGGAGTTGCCACCAATATTTTATTTTGAGGGAACACATTGGAAAATCCTTTAATAATAATCTTTGAAATAAAAGATAGGTCCAAGAGTCGATTACATGTAGGAAAAGTATCAACACCATACAACACCCGTTAAAAAAGGTACCTATAATTAATTGCATCAAACTTTATCATTTTATAAATATTTATTTTACCCCGAAAAGAAAATGTTTTGATTTTTTTTCTATCATTTTATAAAAGAAAACACTCTAGCACAAGGATTTAAGCTAGCAAAGGGCTAGTCATTAAATCCTCACAATCCGACTAACATTAAAGATAAAATGTTATTCAATTAATACTATCGATTGTTGCATGTTTAAGAGATTTTTTTAAAACATTTTTTCAAGAGAAAACAACTCCATGCACAACAATTTAGATAGTAAATGACTATTCTATGAACCTTTATGATTTAAGTAACATTAAAGATAGAATTGCTACTCACTTTATGTCACTAACCGTTGCATGAGTTAAAATTATTATTTTTATTTGAAACAACAAAATAACAAAGACAAAAACCTTTTTTAATAACTATATTTATCAAATAAATCCTCCAATCTCATTATCTTTATTAACTAATTAAAGAATCATAAGATACTAGGAAAACATGTTTTCACGTGATTGTGCAATTCAAAGCCACTCTTTTATTTATTTTTTTCATTTATTAAGAAGAAAAAAAAACTAAGCTTTTCCCGTGTCATGTACATTAACATTGTATACAAAAAATAATACTATGAATCCATGACATGCATATAGCACACACAAAGACACATATATATGTTCCAACCTTTCTTATTATCATTCTTCTTTCCCAATTAAAAACTAGAATAAAGTTTCTCATGTTTTTTAATCTTGCACAAAATTATCTTTCTATATTGAGAGATATTATTGAGGCACCATCAACACACACAATCACAAATTGATTCACAAAACAATTAACAATAAGAAAAACAAAAGTGAAAAGAAATTGAAATTGGTATAAATTGAGGAGTATCACTCTCATAAAAAAACAATACAACTCCCTTGATAAAGAAATAATCAAACAACATATATATATATATATATATATATATATATATATATATATATATATATATATATATATATACAAAATACACATTTTCCCAAGGTGTAAACGAAAGAAAAGTGATAGAAAAAGATCTTTGAATTTGAAACAATTGTTGAAGTGTGAGCCTTGAATCCATGTAAGCATTGTTGAAATAGATTGTAGCGGTGCGAGAGATTATATTCATGAGAAGTTTTTTTGTTATCTCTCCCTAATTTTTTTTCTCCCCACTTTTGAGTACTTTGAGTGGTCTTTTTATAGCCATCTAGAGTAGAATCAAGTCACAATATCTTTTCCATAACTGATCATATCTTTTGACCCTATCAACCCACTATCTTTTCTGTTATTCACATTGAGCAATTTCAAAAGTTCCTTACGTATTTTCGTTATAGGGAATTTGAAGTAAATTTTGACTCGACTTATGGTGTTAAGTCTAGACGATCCAATGTTACAATTGGTTAATTCATCCTTACCCTTAATTTTGATGATTACAAAGGTATAAATTATTGATGCACTAATCAATTATTTTTAAGTGAACAAGACCTACTACATATAAGCACACTTGATATTATTTCCTACTCTATAGCTCTTACTAGTACGCGTCCAATCTCAAAGTGAAAATTATTTTATTAAAGAGTAATTTCTAGCATCCAATGCGCAATTATAAACTATCATCCTGTCTTTTTGAAAACTAGTTTGTACATTTTGTTGTTTCTACTCGCATCCAATGGACTTAACCACTTACACAATCTCTTTAATACAAAGTATAAGTGATGTCCAATGATAGAACTGAAATCTGTGTTAGCATCAAAAGAGAAGTGTGCTAACCTAACTCTTGAAATTTCATTTTGCCTTTCTTATGTTTGAACTGCTAACATTTGAATTTAAGGTAACGGTAAAATAGAAAGGAATAGAAGGAATGAGCAAGAATATTCCCCATGGGTCGCTTTCGCTAAGGAGAAGAGTCACATGTAGTCTATATTATGTTTTTACTCTTTTCAACCAAAGCCAACACGTTGCATTGCGCCCAAATGTAAGACAATGGTCACATCAAGAAAGCAAGTGTGGATCCCATAATGGATACTTCTCTGAAGTCTATAAATAGAGACTCAAGTTCTGTTATGGAGAACAAAAAATACGAAGTGAAGCAAGAAAGAATTTTGAAAGGAAAAAATATTCAAGTTATTGGATGATATACTCTGCACTTAAATAGTCCAATCCTTTATTTAGCAATGTTACTTATTCTATTTGCACTTAACTGTTTATCCACTCTTTGAGTGTTGTGAATCGTTGTATTCAATCAAACATTTTTGTTTGTGAAAGCTAGGAGTAGCTTAGTGATAAATAATACTTGGCTGTCTTAGATTCAGAGAGAGTCTAAGAGTATGCCAAAAGTGACCTTGAGAATACTAGCGTAGCCAGAAGTGACATAATAGAATACTTGTTTGTAATCAAGTCTTGATTAGTGAAACCCTTTACAAATTTGTGAAGGAGAATTGGACATAGCTCAGTTTGAGTAAACCAATATAAACTAAATATTTTTACTTCTCTAATAAGCTTTAATTAGTATTCTCTTAAGCTTAATTTGACACACTTGATCACACAAGTATTACTTGAAAACTTTTGTTAAAACTTTATTTTATCTTACATTAGACAACAATAATTTATTTTCACTAAATCTGTTTTTCACTCATTATACGACATAGTCCATATCTGTCATTGGACGATAAAGTTAATATCTGTGCTCTTGCATATCTGTTTGATAAAATCCTTCATTTTTGAAAAAGCTTCTATATTTGATTAACACACTACTCAACCGCCTCTAATGTGATCTTTGATATTTCATACGGTAATGTCATTTTATAAACAAGTTTGTGCTGACTTAAGCGGTTAGTAGCTAAGCAATTTACAAAAGAGATATTCCTTTTGTTTAGGCCTATTTGTCAAGAGCAACATCCTTAATGAGGGTTAGAAATTTTTATTAGACCCCAATGGTCCAAATATTTCATGTGTCAAATTATTATGATGGTGGAACACTTTTCCATGTATGTTATTCTCTACCGATTATTGAGTTTAGATGCTCTTGCTTGAGAATGGAGTCCTTTAGACTTCCTTATGATCACATTGTAATAGTTTATGGTTTATATGTAATTGTTGTTTGTTTTGTTCTGTAAATCCCTCCATTATACTTGTTTGTAGTCCAACATGTGTTGGAGGACAACCTTTATATTACTCCTTTATTTTGGATATGGTACAGATGTGGCTGGTGATGAAAATTATTTATGAATTATAAGTGTTGTGATTAGTCAAAATTATTATAGCCACCAAAGCTAGTTTTAGGGGTTGAGACAAGTGCAAGAGAAATGACTTCTAGCCCTTATTGGATATGGATAGTGTGGAGTAGAGGAAACCAAATTTCATTTGAGAAATGCTCTATATTACCCCCATAAAGGCTAGTTTAGGGAAACTATATAGTGATATTTTGGGGAATTATGTTGACCGATATGCATCCTTTTATTTTTTAAAGTTTTTTTTTATAAATAACAATATACACCTTGAGCAGGTGTTGTACTATATTGATTTTGTTAGTGTCCAACAGACTCAATGATAATAGATCAAAAAGACTTAATTGATGAACACAAATTGTGTATAAGAGATGCAAAAAAAGTGTGTTTTTATTTTTGAGTTGGTGAAAAAAACAGAAGAAACTACAAATAAGAAAAATTTGTCATCTCTAGAATTAGGCCCGTTGGTTATGTTTTTTGATAGATGATGATCCCTCTTATGCATAAAGGTTGGATATATGCCTTTCAAATATTGTTTTTCTTGTATATGATACATACAACATTAAATTTAATGGGTCATTATTTCCCAGTGTTATTTAAAATTAAAATGTTATTCTGATTGATTGTGTATAATGGCAAAAAAAGAAGATGGTTCAACATAAACATATATCACATTAAATTAAATGGGTCATTATAGGCCCAATTAGACTATTTTTTTAAAACTCCATTGGTGATGGTTAATTATCTATAAGAGCCTAAAAAAATTGTACTAATGCAAGCAATAAATGTCCATTTAATGAGCCAAGGGTTAAGGTGAAAGTCATGCATGACCAAGGCTTGTTAAAATGAGCCAATTGTTTGTTTTTCCTACCAAAATCATCTTGCATTTGTTGTGCCTACCTATTAACAATTCCTTGCAACATTCATGCAAACTTGTCGCTCATTCATCTGAGAAAAAA